>NC_069506.1:147097434-147364934 GCF_027579735.1 Bombina bombina | reverse complement strand
AGCGGTTGATGATGATGTGTCGGTGGATGTCACATGGGTGCCTGCTAGAAGAGAAGAAGAGGGGGAAAGTTCAGATGGGGAGACAGAGAGGAGGAGGAGGAGGAGACGATTTGGAAGCACGGGGAGGTCGTCTCAAGGAGCTAGTGGCACAGTCAGACAGCATGCATCGTCACCAGGGGTCAGCCAGACAGCCCGCCGACGCCCATCAACGCATGCTGTTGCCACCACCAGAATGCCGTCATCGCAGAGCTCAGCAGTGTGGCATTTTTTTTGTGTGTCTGCCTCTGACAACAGCGATGCCATTTGCAACCTGTGCAAAAAGAAACTGAGTCGTGGGAAGTCCAACAGCCACCTAGGTACAACTGCTTTGCGAAGGCACATGGTCTCCCATCACAAAGGCCGATGGGAAGAACACATGAGTAGAAGCAGCACACAAAGTGAAAGCCGCCCTCCTCCTGCTCCAGCATCTTCAGCCACGTCAACCAGTGCTGTCCTCCTTGCCCCCTCTCAACCATCCTCCACTCAGTCTCTCTTACGTAGCAGTTCCTGGTCATCTGCCCACAGGCAGGTGTCTGTCAAGGACATGTTTGAGCGTAAGAAGCCAATTTCTCAAAGTCACCCCCTTGCCCAGCGTCTGACAGCTGGCTTGTCTGAACTCTTAGCCCGCCAGCTTTTACCATACAAGCTGGTGGAGTCTGATGCTTTCAAAAAATTTGTATCTATTGGGACACCGCAGTGGAAGGTACCTGGCAGAAATTTATTTTCACAAAAGGCAATCCCAAACCTGTACTCTGTTGTGAGAAAGGAAGTTATGGCATGTCTGGCACACAGCGTTGGGGCAAGGGTCCATATGACCACGGATAGCTGGTCTGCAAAGCATGGTCAGGGCAGGTATATCACCTACACTGCGCATTGGGTAAACCTGCTGACTTCTGACAAGCATGGAATGCGTGGCTCTGCAGAAGAGTTGGTGACACCGCCACGACTTGCAGGCAGGCCGGCTGCTACCTCCTCTACTCCTCCTACTCCATCCTCTTCCATAACCTCTTCCTCGGCTGAGTCCTCTTCAACTTCTGCGTCTTGCTCCACATCTATGGCACCCCCCCAGCTCCCCAGGTACTATGCTACATCCCGGGTTCGGCAGTGTCACGCCATCTTGGGGTTGACTTGCCTGAAAGCGGAGAGTCACACCGCACCAGCACTCCTGACCGCCCTGAACGCACAGGTGGATCAGTGGCTGACTCCGCACCAACTGGAGATTGGCAAGGTTGTTTCTGACAATGGAAGTAATTTGGTGGCGGCATTGAAATTGGGCAAGTTGACACATGTGCCGTGCATGGCACATGTGTGTAATCTAATTGTACAACGATTTGTCCATAAGTACCCAGGCTTACAGGACATCTTGAAGCAGGCCAGGAAGGTGTGTGGCCATTTCAGGCGTTCCTACACGGCCATGGCGCACTTGTCTGATATCCAGCATAGAAACAACCTGCCAGTGAGGCGCTTGATTTGCGACAGCCCGACACGGTGGAATTCAACACTTCTAATGTTTGACCGCCTGCTCCAACAAGAAAAAGCTGTTAATGAGTATTTGTATGACCGGGGTGCTAGGACAGCCTCTGGGGAGATGGGGATATTTTTGCCAAATTACTGGACGCTCATGCGCAATGCCTGTAGGCTCATGCGTCCTTTTGAGGAGGTGACAAACCTTGTCAGTCACACCGAAGGCACCATCAGCGACATCATACCATTTGTTTTCTTCCTGGAACGTGCCCTGCGAAGAGTGCTGGATCAGGCAGTAGATGAGCGTGAAGAGGAAGCGGGAGAGTTGTGGTGTCCATCACCCCCGCAAACAGCCGAATCAGCATTGCTTGCTGGACCTGCGGCAATGCAGGAAGAGGATTGTGAGGAAGAGGAGTCAGAGGAGGAATGTGGCTTTGGGGAGGATGAGGAGGAGGAAGACCGAGCACAACAGTCATCCCAGGGTGCTCGTTGTTGTCACCTCTCTGGTACCCGTGGTGTTGTACGTGGCTGGGGGGAAGAAGATACCATCAGTGAGATCAGTGAGGAGGAGGAACGCGACATGATTAGCTCAGCATCCAACCTTGTTCAAATGGGTTCTTTCATGCTGTCGTGCCTGTTGAGGGACCCTCGTATAAAAAAGCTGAAGGAGAACGACCTGTACTGGGTGTCCACGTTCCTCGACCCCCGGTATAAGCATAAAGTGCCTGAAATGTTACCAAATTCCCGCAAGTCGGAAAGGATGGAGCATTTTCATAATAAATTAAAAACTATGCTTTACACAGCGTATAAGGGTGATGTCACAGCACCACGGGAATGTAACAGGGGAAGAGATGAAATTAATCCTCCTCCTCCCACGACCACGGCGGCAAGGACCGGGCGCTTTCCTGACGTCTTGTTGATGGAGGACATGCGTACCTTTTTAACTCCCATGCACCATCAGAGCCTTTCGGGATCCAGCCTTAGAGAAAGACTCAACCGACAGGTAGCAGACTACCTAGCTTTAACTGCGGATCTCGACACTCTCAGGAGCGATGGACCCCTTGACTACTGGGTGTGCAGGCTGGACTTGTGGCCTGAGCTATCCCAATTTGCAATGGAACTTCTGGCCTGCCCCGCTTCAAGTGTCCTGTCCGAAAGGACTTTTAGTGCAGCAGGAGGTTTTGTCACTGAGAAGAGAAGTCGCCTAGGTCAAAAAAGCCTTGACTATCTCACTTTTATAAAAATGAATGAGGGCTGGATCCCGAAGGGACTGACATTGGGCGATACATTTGAATAAAAAACTACTGATGATGATATGAGCTGGCTTGGGCTACAACTGGTACACAGGCTGGCCTTTTTTTTTTTGTTATAAAGACGGAGGACTTGCTTGACTTATCCGCCAACAACTAGTGTTCAAGCCACAAGCTTTTAGGGCACTTTATAAATGTTTTACAAACATCAATTTTTCTGGCCGCTGCTACAGCAGTTGCTACAACAATACCCCAATTTTTCAGTCATTTGTACATTCCTAATTTTTCTGGCCTCTGCTGCATCTCTGTGGGTACAAAACTCAAATAAAAAAAATAAGGCACATAACACTAGTGATTAAACTGTTACGAATTGTACAACTTTACACACCACTCATATCCGGTGGACCATTCAATTGAACGCAAAATGCAACAAATTTGAAAGAGTAGGACCGACCAAGCATCTTTATCCGTCTCTTGGTTGCTCTAAATTATCTCTGTGTTCCATCTATGCCATACCTGTACTCTATTGTGCAAAAGGGTGACATATGTTGTGTTTCATGCTGTTGTGCCTGTTGCGGGTCGTGGCCCATGATATAAAAAGGCTGAAGGAGAACGACCTGTAGTAATGGGTGCCCCATCCAGTTTTTAGAAAAATGTTCCTGGTTCCTCTCAATTATCTTTGGGTTTCTAAAATGGATGCCATACCTGTACTCGCTTGTGCAAAAGGATGGCATATGTGGTGGTGTTTCCTGCAGTTGTTTCTGTTGAGGGTGCTTGACCCTCTTATAAAAAAGCTGAAGGAGAACGACCTGGAGTGGGAGTCCAAGCATGGTTTTTGGGGATATTTCACTTTTACAAACAATTTTCTGTGGGTTTCACAAATCAATGCCGTACCAGTACTCTATTGTTCCAAAGTATGCCATATGTTCTCTTTCCTGCTGGTATTTTGTTTGAGGGTCCTGGACACTCTTATAAAAAGGCCTAAGGTGAAAGAGGTGTACTGGGTGTCCACTCATTTTTATTTTCTATTTCTCATTTGACCAAAATTATCTCTGGTTTTGTAAAATCAATGCCGTACCTGTACTCTATTGTTTAAAAGGATGCCATACGTCCTCTTTCCTGCTGGTGTTTTTTTTTGAGTGTCCAGGACCCCCTTATAAAAAGGACTAAGGAGAAAGATGTGTACTGGTTGGCCACTCATTTTTATTTTTCTATTTAACAATTGACCAAAATGATCTCTGGGTTTGTAAAATCAATGCCGTACCTGTACTCGATTGTTCAAAAGGATGCCATACGTCCTCTTTCCTGCTGGTGTTTTTTTTGAGGGTCCAGGACCCTCTTATAAAAAGGCCTAAGGAGAAAGAGGTGTACTGGTTGGCCACTCATTTTTATTTTTCTATTTAACATTTGACCAAAATGATCTCTGGGTTTGTAAAATCAATGCCGTACCTGTACTCTATTGTTCAAAAGGATGCCATACGTCCTCTTTCCTGCTGGTGTTTTTTTTGAGGGTCCAGGACCCTCTTATAAAAAGGCCTAAGGAGAAAGAGGTGTACTGGTTGGCCACTCATTTTTATTTTTCTATTTAACAATTGACCAAAATGATCTCTGGGTTTGTAAAATCAATGCTGTACCTGTACTCTATTGTTCAAAAGGATGCCATACGTCGTCTTTCCTGCTGGTGTTTTTTTTGAGGGTCCAGGACCCTCTTATAAAAAGGCCTAAGGAGAAAGAGGTGTACTAGGTGTCCATCGAATCATTTTTTTTATTCAAATTTCCATTTGCAAAAAATTATCTATGGGTTTCTAAAATAAATGCCTTTCCTGTACTCTATTGTTCAAAAGTATGCCATATGTCCTCTTTCCTGCTGGTGTTTTTTTTGAGGGTCCAGGACCCTCTTATAAGAATGCCTAAGGAGAAAGAGGTGTACTGGCTGTCCATCGAATCATTTTTTTTATTCAAATTTCCATTTAAAAAAAAATTTCTATGGGTTTCTAAAATCAATGCCTTTCCTGTACTCTATTGTTCAAAAGTATGCCATATGTCCTCTTTCCTGCTGGTTTTTTGTTTGAGGGTCATGGACCCTCTTATAAAAAGGCCTTATGGATAAAGAATTGTACTGGGTGTCCATCCAATCATTTTTTTTAATTAAAATTCACGGTTGCAAAAAATTATCCCCGGGTTTCTAAAATCAATGCCTTTCCTATAATCTTTTTTCCACAAAGGATGCCATATGTCCTCTTTCCTACTGCTGGTTTTGTTGAGTGTCCTGGAGCCTCTGCTAAAAAGGCCTAAGGATAAAGAAGTGTAATGGGTGTCTATTTAATGTTTTTTTAGATTTCCCGGTTGTAACAAATCTTTTTCTGTCTTTCAAAAATCAATGCCTTTCCTGTAATCTATTTTTCAAAAGGATGCCATATGTCCTATTTCATGCTGTTCTTTCTGTTGAGGCTCCGGGACACTCTTATAAAAAGGACTAAGGATAAAGAAGTGTACTGGGTGTCCAATCAATGTTTTTTTTTCTATTTCCCGGGTCATATAACTGATCTCTGTGTTTCTAAAATCAATGCCTTTCCTGTAATCTAATTTTCAAAAGTATGCCATATGTCCTCTTTCCTGCTGGTGTTTTTTTTTTAGGGTCCAGGACCCTCTTATAAAAAGGCCTAAGGAGAAAGAGGTGTACTGGGTGTCCATCGAATCATTTTTTTTATTCAAATTTACATTTGCAAAAAATTATCTATGGGTTTCTAAAATCAATGCCTTTCCTGTAGTCTTACTCTATTGTTCAAAAGTATGCCATATGTCCCCTTTCCTGCTGGTGTTTTTTTTGAGGGTCCTGGACCCTCTTATAAAAAGGCCTAGGGAGAAAGAATTGTACTGGGTGTCCATCCAATCATTTTTTTTATTCAAATTCACGGTTGCAACAAATTATCCCCGGGTTTCTAAAATCAATGCTTTTCCTATAATCTTTTTTTCACAAAGGATGCCATATGTCCTCTTTCCTACTGCTGGTTTTGTTGAGTGTCCTGGAGCCTCTGCTAAAAAGGCCGAAGGATAAAGAAGTGTACTGGGTGTCTATTCAATGTTTTTTTAGATTTCCCGTTTGTAACAAATTTTTTCTGTCTTTCTAAAATCAATGCCTTTCCTGTAATCAATTTTTCAAAAGGATGCCATATGTCCTCTTTCATGCTGTTCTTTCTGTTGAGGCTCCGGGACACTCTTCTAAAAAGGCCTAAGGATAAAGAAGTGTACTGGGTGTATAATCTATGTTTTTTTAGATTTCACGGTTGCAACTAATGATCTCTGTGTTTCTAAAATCAATGCCTTTCCTGTAATCTAATTTTCTAAAGGATGCCATATGTCCTCTTTCATGCTGCTGGTTTTGTGGAGGGTCCTGGAGCCTCTGCTAAAAAGGCCTAAGGATAAATAAGTGTACTTGGTGTATAATCGAAGTTTTTTGCGATTTCACGGTTGCAACTAATGATCTCTGTGTTTCTAAAATCAATGCCTTTCCTGTAATCTAATTTTCTAAAGGATGCCATATGTCCTCTTTCATGCTGCTGGTTTTGTGGAGGGTCCTGGAGCCTCTGCTAAAAAGGCCTAAGGATAAATAAGTGTACTTGGTGTATAATCGAAGTTTATTGCGATTTCACGGTTGCAACTAATGATCTCTGTGTTTCTAAAATCAATGCCTTTCCTGTAATCTAATTTTCTAAAGGATGCCATATGTCCTCTTTCATGCTGCTGGTTTTGTGGAGGGTCCTGGAGCCTCTGCGAAAAAGGCCTAAGGATAAATAAGTGTACTTGGTGTATAATCCAATTTTTTAGAGATTGCACGGTTGCAACTAATGATCTCTGTGTTTCTAAAATCAATGCCTTTCCAGAAATCTATTTTTCTAAAGGATGCCATATGTCCTCTTTACTGCTGCTGGTTTTGTTGAGGGTCCTGGAGCCTCTGCTACTAAGGCCTAAAGATAAATAAGTGTCCTGGTTGTCTAATCCATTTTTTTGTAGATTTCCCTGTTGCAACAAATTATCTCCGGGTTTCTAAAATCAATGCCTTTCCTGTAATCTATTAGTCACAAGGATGCCATATGTCCTCTTTCATGCTGTTGTTTCTGGTGAGGCTACGGGAGACTCTTCTAAAAAGGCCTAAGGATAAAGAAGTGTACTGGGTGTATAATCTATGTTTTTTTAGATTTCACGGTTGCAACTAATGATCTCTGTGTTTCTAAAATCAATGCCTTTACTGTAATATAAATTTCTAAAGGATGCCATATGTCCTCTTTCATGCTGCTGGTTTTGTGGAGGGTCCTGGAGCCTCTGCGATAAAGGCCTAAGGATAAATAAGTGTACTTGGTGTATAATCCAAGTTTTTTGAGATTGCACGGTTGCAACTAATGATCTCTGTGTTTCTAAAATCAATGCCTTTCCTGTAATCTAATTTTCTAAAGGATGCCATATGTCCTCTTTCATGCTGCTGGTTTTGTGGAGGGTCCTGGAGCCTCTGCTAAAAAGGCCTAAGGATAAATAAGTGTACTTGGTGTATAATCGAAGTTTTTTGCGATTTCCCGGTTGCAACTAATGATCTCTGTGTTTCTAAAATCAATGCATTTTCTGTAATCTAATTTTCTAAAGGATGCCATATGTCCTCTTTCATGCTGCTGGTTTTGTGGAGGGTCCTGGAGCCTCTGCGAAAAAGGCCTAAGGATAAATAAGTGTACTTGGTGTATAATCCAATTTTTTAGAGATTGCACGGTTGCAACTAATGATCTCTGTGTTTCTAAAATCAATGCCTTTCCAGAAATCTATTTTTCTAAAGGATGCCATTTGTCCACTTTACTGCTGCTGGTTTTGTTGAGGGTCCTGGAGCCTCTGCTACTAAGGCCTAAGGATAAATAAGTGTCCTGGTTGTCTAATCCATTTTTTTTAGATTTCCCGGTTGCAACAAATTATCTCTGGGTTTCTAAAATCAATGCCTTTCCTGTAATCTATTAGTCACAAGGATGCCATATGTCCTCTTTCATGCTGTTGTTTCTGTTGAGGCTACTGGAGACTCTTCTAAAAAGGCCTAAGGATAAAGAAGTGTACTGGGTGTATAATCTATGTTTTTTTAGATTTCACGTTTGCAAAAAATTATCCACGGGTTTCTAAAATCAGTGCCTTTCCAGTAATCTATTATTCACAAGGATGCCATATGTACTTTTTGATGCTGTTGTTTCGGTTGAGGCTCCGGGAGCCTCTTATTAAAAAGGCCTAATGAAAAATAAGTTTACTGGGTGTCTAATCAATGTTTTTTTTCGATTTACCGGTTGCAACTAATGATCTCTGTGTTTCTGAAATCAATGCCTTTCCTATAATCATTTTTTCAAAAGGATGCCATATGTCCTCTTTCCTGCTGCTGGTTTTGTCGATGGTCCTGGAGCCTCTGCTGCGCATAATAAAGAAAAAAAAAATAATTTAACTTGACTTAATAACTGAAGCATGACTTCAGGAGTCAGGTGTGGTCGTAGGTAGTGGTTGTTGTTAGCAGATTATTTTTATTGCAAATTGCAATTGCCACAGCGTGCATAAAATGTGCGTCACTAGTCCAAATTTTATTTTATTTTTTCATTCAGGATTAGTTTGGGGTACGGCGCAATATTGGAAACGCAAAAAACAGGTCTCCGTACCCGTTGATATAAGGGGTGACTACTAGTGCTGGATAGCCCCAGAAAGTGTGAGTATGAATCCCAAAAAGAAAATTAAATTAAGGTTGAAAAATTACTCCTAAGTAAATTGTAAGACCTGGAGCTCCTCAAACACACGTCCTACCGCAACAGGTATAGGCTCCGCCCACCCAAATCTTACCTTTTTAATGCCAATTGATATTGCCACAGCTGGAACAACAGTAACTAACATGTGTGTCACCACAGTCTCCGAAGCTATTGTCGGATGTATACAAAAACAACAATAAAGAATTCCTTTTGGGGCGCAAAGAGATGGCTACCGGAACACTCCAGGAACTTCACAAAAGTGGCTGTCTTGTGTTTCTGGTGATGTTGTAGACATCTGGGTAGTGTACAGGGAGGGCAAAAATCCTCTCCATCTCTGTGCACCACAGGACAGGACGTCCTTGTCATCCATAAGCACATGAAATTGCTGGCATTTTCGTTGCTTCAAGAAGTTCAGTTTTTGTGGTGATAGTACAGAATTAAATAAACTTTGGTTTCCTACCATACTCAAGACAATCTTGTAGTTCAAGCTTCGGACTTGCTGTGGGAAACAGTGGGCTGTCCATAGCAGGAAGATGATTTAGACAGAAGTAACGGGCTCTGATTGCAGGTGACACATGTTTATCGTCAATCATCAAAGGGGTTGCGTGCAGAATATTGCTGATGGCCCCTTATTCACATGTTTGTCCAGAGCAACAACATTTGCAAACAGCCAGAAGAGAGGTCGGTTCTCACCAGCCTTAAGTTGAGCTTCAATTACCAAATGCTGATATTCAAAAAATAGACAAACAGTGCCTTAAAAAACACATTTGCAATATGGATTCACCAGAGCAAGGTCATTGCAAGTATTTCCCACAATAACAAAATTAAAATGACACAACTCCGCAATCTTCCCCTTCACATTATTATTGTCACACTCCATTGTACTCCTATGCCCACCTCCCTGCTCTTGTTTTTGTTGAGGGTCCTGGAGCCTCTGCTAAAAAGGCCTATGGATAAATAAGTGTACTGGGTGTCTAATCAATGTTTTTTTCTATTTCACGGGTCATATAAATGATCTGTGGGATTCTAAAATCAATGCCTTTCCTGTAATCTATTATTCAAAATGATGACATATGTCCTCTTTCATGCTGTTGTTTCTGTTGAGGCTCCGGGACCCTCGTATTTAAAAGGACTAAGGATAAAGAAGTGTACTGGGTGTCCAATCATTTTTTTTTCTATTTCACTGGTCATATAAATGATCTCTGTGTTTCTAAAATCAATGCCTTTCCTGTAATCTAATTTACAAAAGTATGCCATATGTCCTCTTTCCTGCTGCTGGTTTTGTTGAGGGTCCTGGAGCCTATGCTTAAAAGGCCTAAGGATAAAGAAGTGTACTGGGTGTCTAATCTATGTTTTTTTAGATTTCATGGTTGCAAAAAATTATCCACGGGTTTCTAAAATCAATGCCTTTCCTGTAATCTATTATTCACAAGGATGCCATATGTACTTTTTAATGCTGTTGTTTCTGTTGAGGCTCCGGGAGCCTCTTAATCTTATTAAAAAGGCCTAATGAAAAATAAGTGTACTGGGTGTCTAATCAATGTTTTTTTCTATTTACCGTTTGCAACTAATGATCTCTGTGTTTCTGAAATCAATGCCTTTCCTATAATCATTTTTTCAAAAGGATGCCATATGTCCTCTTTCCTGCTGCTGGTTTTGTCGAGGGTCCTGGAGCCTCTGCTGAGCATAAATTTTTTTTTATTTTTTATTTAACTTGACTTAATAACTGAAGCATGACTTCAGGAGTCAGGTGTGGTCGTAGGTAGTGGTTGTTGTTAGCAGATTATTTTTATTGCAAATTGCAATTGCCACAGCGTGCATAAAATGTGCGTCACTAGTCCAAATTTTAAGGGTTTTTTTTTTCATTCAGGATTAGTTTGTGGACCGGCGCAATATTGGAAAGGCAAAAAACAGGTCTCCGTACCCGTTGATATAAGGGGTGACTACTACTGCTTTTACCAGGCTCCTCTTGGATAGCCCCAGAAAGTGTGACTATGAATCCCAAAAAGAAAATTAAATTAAGGTTGAAAACTAACTCCAAAGTAACTTGTAAGACCTGGAGCTCCTCAAACACACGTCCTACCTTAACAGCTATAGGCTCCCCAACCCACAAATCTTAACTTTTTCATGCCAATTGATATTGCCACAGCTGGAACAACAGTAAATAACATGTGCGTCACCACAGTCTCCGAAGCTGTTGTCGGATGTATACAAAAACACTGATAAAGTATTCCTTTAGGAGCGCAAAGAGATGGCTACCGGAACACTCCAGGAACTTCACAAGAGTGGCTGTATTGTGTTTCTGGTGATGTTTGAGACATCTGGGTAGTGTACAGGAAGGGCAAAAATCGTCTCCATCTCTGTGCACCACAGGACAGGACGTCCTTGTCATCCATAAGCACATGAAATTGCTGTCATTTTCGTTGCTTCAAGAAGTTCATTTTTTGTGGTGATAGATAGTACAGAATTAAATAAACTTTGGTTTCCTACCATACTCAAGACAATCTTGTATTTCAAAATTCGTACTTGCTGTGGGAAACAGTGGCCTGTCCATACCAGGAAGATGATTTAGACAGAAGTAACAAGCTCTGCTTGCAGGTGACACATGTTTATCGTCAATCATCAAAGAGGTTGCGTGCAGAATATGGCTGATGGCCCCTTATTCACATGTTTGTCCAGAGCCACAACATTTGCAAACAGCCAGAAGAAAGGTCGTTTCTCACTAGCCTTAAGTTGAGCTTCATTTACCAAATGCTGATATTCAAAAAAATAGACAAACAGTGCCTTAAATAACACATTTGCGATATGGATTCACCAGAGCAAGGTCATTGCAAGTACTAAGTTCCCACGATAACAAAATTAAAATGCCACAACTATGCAATCTTCACCTTCAGATTATTATTGTCACACTCCATTGTACTCCTATGCCCAGCTCCCTGCTCTTGTTTTTGTTGAGGGTCCTGGAGCCTCTGCTGAAAAGGACTATGGATAATAAAGTGTACTGGGTGTCTGTTCAATGTTTTTTTTTTATTTCCCGGTTGCAAGTAATTATCTCAGTGTTTCTAAAATCAATGCCTTTCCTGTAATCTATAATTCAAAAGGATGACATATGTCCTCTTTCATGCTGTTGTTTCGGTTGCGGCTCCGGGACCCTCGTATTAACAAGGCCTGAGGATAAATAAGTGTAACCGGTGTCTAATGAATGTTTTTTTCTATTACACGGGTCATATAAATGATCTGTGGGTTTCTAAAATCAATGCCTTTACTGTAATCTTTTATTCAAAAGGATGACATATCTCCTCTTTCATGCTGTTGTTTCGTTTGAGGCTCCGGGACCCTCGTATTAAAAAGGCCTGAGGATAAATAATTGTGTAACGGGTATCTAATGAATTTTTTTTTTTATTTCACGGGTCATATAAATGATCTCTGGGATTCTAAAATCAATGCCTTTCCTGTAATCTATTATTCAAAAGGATGACAGTACTACCAAAATCCAGCCAATGAAGGGCCTTAGGAAGACTGAGCCAAGGTTGGATTGTAGTATTTGGTTAGGCTAATCATGATGGCCATGTAGACCACCACCACCGAGAGTCCTGGAAGTAACAGGGATGATGAGATGAAAGAGCTAAGAATAGTAGAACTTGAAACAACAGAGTTAGCCATGGGTGTTAGTGCAAAACCGCTTGGCTTTTTTTTGGCTTTGGGTGCGGCTATTCATGCAGGCCATATAGAGCTGACAACATTCTGTGTCGTATCAGCTATTAAACTAATAAGAACAGTACTACCAAAATACAGCCAATTAAGGGCCTTAGGAAGACTGAGCCAAGGTTGGATTGTAGTATTTGGTTAAGCTAATCATGATGGCCATGTAGACCACCACCACCGCGAGTCCTGGAAGTAACAGGGATGAGATGAAAGAGCTAAGAATAGTAGAACTTGAAACAACAGAGTTAGCCATGGGTGTTAGTGCAAAACCGCTTGGCTTTTTTTTGGCTTTGGGTGCGGCTATTCATGCAGGCCATATAGAGCTGACAACATTCGGTGTCGTATCAGCTATTAAACTAATAAGAACAGTACTACCAAAATACAGCCAATGAAGGGCCTTAGGAAGACTGAGCCAAGGTTGGATTGTAGTATTTGGTTAGGCTAATCATGATGGCCATGTAGACCACCACCACCGAGAGTCCTGGAAGTAACAGGGATGATGAGATGAAAGTGCTAAGAATAGTACTACTTGAAACAACAGAGTTAGCCATGGGTGTTAGTCCAAGACCGCTTGGATTTATTTTTGTATTGGGTGCGGCTAATCATGCAGGCCATATAGAGCTGCCACCATTCGGTGTTGTATCAGCTATAAAAATAATAAGAACTGTACTATCAAAATACAGACAATGAAGGGCCTATGAAGACTGAGCAAAGGTTGGATTGTAGTATTTTGTTTGGCTAATCATGATGGCCATGTAGACCGCCCGTAACAGGGATGAAAGTGCTAAGAATAGTACTAATTGAAACAACCGAGTTAGCCATGGGTGTTAGTCTAAGACCACTCGGCTTTTTTTTGGGTTTGGGTGTAGCTAATCATGAAGGCCAGATAGACCTGCCACCATTTGGTGTTGTAACAGGTATGAAAATGCAAAGAACAGTACTACTTAACACAACCTACTTACCATGGGTCCCAGAGCATATGTTTGGTTGTTATATTTTGTAAGGGTAATCATGCAGGCCATATAGACCTCCACCGATAGGGTGAGTATGAGTAACAGCTATTAAAATGCGAAGGACATTACTAATTAACACAACATAGTTACCATGGGTCGCAGACCAAGAGCAGATGTCTTATTATTATATTTTGTATGGGTAATCATCCAGGCCGTATAGACCTCACCAAATAGGGGGAGTTACAGAGATTAAAGTGCTAAGAATGGTAGTACTTAAAACACAACCTCGTTAAAATAGGTAGCAGACCACATGTCTTATTATTATAATTTTTCAGGGTAATCTGGCAGGCCATATAGAACTCCCCCGATAGGGGGGGGGGGACAGGGATTAAAGTGCTAAGAAAAGTACTAATTAACACAAGCTAGTTGGGTCCAAGAACGCATGTTTGATTATTAGAATTTATTAGGGTAATTATATATCTAACAAATCTATCTATTTCTCTTCTATCGATTCTATCTAACTATCAATCTATGTATATCTATCTATCCTATCTATCACTATCAATCTATCTTCTGTCCGGGATGTTTTGAGACAGCCACTTTGGTAATGTTAGTTGATTTAGACCCATTATGGCTTAAAAGCAGACTCTGCATCAACTATGTAATTTTCCATGGGAGTTTTGCCAGGGATCCCCCTCCAGCATGCAACAGTCCAGGTGTTAGTACCCTTGAAACAACTTTTCCATCACTATTGTGGCCAGAAAGAGTCCTTGTAGGTTTTAAAGTTCGCCTGCCTATTGAATTCAATGGCGGTTCACGCATTCGCGAACAATACCGGAAGTTCGAGTCCGCCGTTCGCGAACCGAAAATTTTAGGTTCGCGACATCACTATTCTCCAGCAGACTTGGGCAAACAGTGGAAAACACAGAGATAAAGAAACTACTTTCAGTTTACAAATATTCTTAAATAGCCACTCTTTTTGCTTTGTATTTAACCCCTTAACGACCAACAACGTATGGGGTACGTCCTGCAAAAAAATGCAGTTAATGACCAAGGACGTACCCCATACGTCGTTGGTCTTTGAAAGCAGTGGAAGCGATCCTGATATCTTCCAGCTGCTTTCATGTTATTGCAGTGATGCCTCAATATTGAGGCATCCTGCAATAACTGTTTTTAGCCATCCGATGCAGAGAGAGCCACTCTGTGGCCCTCTCTGCATCGGCTATCGATAGCCGTTAGCGTTGGTGGGTGGGAGCTCATCCAGGGAGGCCGGTGGGCAGTTATTGGTGGAGGAGGGATCTTGTGCGGGTGCGTGCGCGTGCAAACAGCATCAATATGCTGTAGATCTGGAGGGTGGGAGAGAGGACTGGGGAGGGTGGGATTTTCAAATCAAGGCATCTGGGAGAGGGTGGGGGGTTGGATGTTGAGGGGGGGGCAGCTACACTACAAAAATATTTAATAAAATAAAAAAAATTAAATACATTATTATTTTTCAAACTGGGTACTGGCAGACAGCTGCCAGTACCCAATATGGTGCACAATAAAGGCAGGGGGGGGGGGGGTTTAAAGAGCTGTTTGGGGGGGATCAGGGAGGTTGGGGGCTAAGGGGGGTCCTACACAGCAGAAGAATTATTATTTTTTTTTAAAAAAAAACCTAAAACCCCCCAAAAAACTTTTATTTTAGTACTGGCAGACTTTCTGCCAGTACTTAAGATGGCGGGGACAATTGTGGGGTGGGGGAGGGAAGGGAGCTGTTTGGGAGGGATCAGGGGGTGGGATGTGTCAGGTGGGAGGCTGATCTCTACACTAAAGCTAAAATTAACCCTGCTACCTAATTAACTCCTTCACTGCTAGACATAATATACGTGTGATGCGCAGCTGCATTTAGCGACCTTCTAACTACCAAAAAGCAATGCCAAAGCCATATATGTCTGCTATTTCTGAACAAAGGGGATCCCAGAGAAGCATTTACAACAATTTGTGCCATAATTGCACAAGCTGTTTGTAAATAATTTCAGTGAGAAACCTAAAATTGTGAAATATTTAAAGTTTTTTTTAATTTGATCGCATTTGGCGGTGAAATGGGGGCATGAAATATACCAAAATGGGCATAGATCAATACTTGGGGTTGTTTACTACACTACACTAAAGCTAAAATTAACCCTACAAGCTCCCTACATGCTCCCTAATTAACCCCTTCACTGCTGCGCATAATACATGTGTGGTGCGCAGTGGCATTTAGCGGCCTTCTAATTACCTAAAAGCAACGTAAAAGCCATATATGTCTGCTATTTCTGAACAAAGGGGATCCCAGAGAAGCATTTAAAACCATTTGTGCAATAATTGCACAAGCTGTTTGTAAATAATTTCAGTGAGAAACCTAAAGTTTGTGAAAATCGCATTTGGCGGTGAAATGGTGGCATGAAATATACCAAAATGGGCCTAGATCAATACTTTGGGATGTCTTCTAAATATATATATATATATATATATATATATATATATATATATATATACATGTTAAAGGATATTCAGGGATTCCTGACAGATATCAGTGTCCCAATGTAACTAGCGCTAATTTTGAAAAAAAGTGGTTTGGAAATAGCAAAGTGCTACGTTTATTTAGTGCCCTATAACTTGCAAAAAAAGCAAAGAACATGTAAACATTGGGTATTTCTAAACTCAGGACAAAATTTAGAAACTATTTAGCATGGGTGTTTTTGGGTGGTTGTAGATGTGCAACAGATTTTGGGGGTCAAAGTTTGAAAAAATTGTTTTTTTTCCATTTTTTCCTCATATTTTATAATTTTTTTAATAGTAAATTATAAGATATGATGAAAATAATGGTATCTTTAGAAAGTCCAATTAAGGACGAGAAAAACGGTATATAATATGTGTGGGTACAGTAAATGAGTAAGAGGAAAATTACAGCTAAACACAAACACCGCAGAAATGTAAAAATAGCCTTGGTCCCAAACGGTCAACAAATGGAAAAGTGCTCCGGTCACTAAGGGGTTAAAGAATTATTGGAAATATAAATAAATTGTTGTTAAGACTGTATTAATAATCTATTGACATTATAAGTCACATCACTTTATGATCATTTAATATACAACTATCTAAAACCCACTAGTTATTCTATCATGGCTGTTTTTAAAACACAAACCCATTTTTGTTTTTACTCACCATGTACCAAAACATTTTGTGTCAGATTATGAGTGGAGCACAAATTAACGCTCCCGCTTGAGCGTTAATTGTGCTAGAAGTAAGATGTTTGAGCTTGTCAGGTTGCATTCATTTTATGAGTTGAAAGTAAACTGTTTTCGCTCATGCACTAACCTGACAAGTGCAAAAAGCCAAACTTGGAATATCACATGCACGTTCACGATTTGCCCTGTAGAAGTCAATGGAGAAAAAAAAGTGGAAGAAAACACCCCACTCTCGCACAAACCCGATTGCATATTCTCATTTGCATGAACATTTCACATTCCAATGTCACATAGAATAATATGTTCTATATATTCATAAATATATATACAGTATATATATATAAGTATAATAATTTTATATATATATATATATATATATACAAACATGATTATATATAAGTAAAGATATATATATATATATATATATATATATATATATATATATATATAAGAATATCTATTTATAAATACATGTAACATATTCTGCTATGTGCAGAACATTGAAATGTGAAATATTTATAGTAAATACACAGTAGAACACTTTATTAAATATAGATATTGTATAAATATGCTTTTACCTGTTTTCATCTACTTAACGGCAAAGGGCTCCAATGCACTTTTATATATATATATATATATATATATATATATATATATATATATATATATTTATATACGTATATATATATATATAAGAACAAAAGAGTAGCAGGATGGCGCTTAGTGCAACAGAGTGTAGAAGAGCCTGATATTATTCAGTCCACACTGTATCATAAACCAGCAACAAAAGTAAATATAAAATACAGTCAGTGTTAAGAATAAATATTAATAATAATGTTAATAAATGTACAAAGTCCAGAAATGCTGCAACGCATTCAGTAGATGTTTATATCCGTATCTTCATAAATCTCTCCCCCTTGGATGTACACTTACTTTAAGCAACCTCAATCCTATGAGGTAAGGATGAATCAGTATCGTTGAGAAGCTTGGTACCCCCTGAAGTATGGATCAACCGGACAATAGATGTCTTTGTGTGCGAGCTCCAATAGTAAACCACTTGTCTGTGCTCAGAATTCAACGTGCCACTTGTAATCTTGTATTCTCAGGTAGATGGGAACTTTCGATCTCCGTCACCGTTATGCAAAGAAAGACAAATAAGAGCACATAGTGTAAAACCGTTTTAATGAACACTCATTTAAAAACAAGCTGATAATTTAAACTCACATTTAAAATCCTCAACACATGAGGTATGAAGACAGCGCGTAAAATAGAGCAGGAAATGTGCTTAAAATACAGACAAGTCGTATCCCTCAATTCTCTATTACACAAATATATATACACAAAGGTTCAAACAAAAGTTCCGGTATTCCTAATGGGGGTAGTCCTTCCCATCAAACATTAGTAACCTTATGCGTTTCGAAGGGTTAAATCCGTATAACTCCCTTCTTCATCAGAGTTTAATGTATAGCTGAAGGCCCTCACCTTATATAGAGTCCAAATGCTGTGATACTATTCATCCGCTCTGTTTCTGCTTCAAACACTTCCGTGTAGTGTGACACGCATAGACCATTTCCGGTTGTGTGACACGCAAGGTGTCATTTCCGGTTTCGGGCCGTATCTCCTTGCGTGTCACACAACCGGAAATGGTCTATGCGTGAGAGGGAGCAGCGGGAGGCTAACCCTGGAGAGGAAAGCTTGAGAGGCACATGTGAACCAGGGGCTCAGCAGGAATATAAATTACCTGAGAAGAAAATGACTGTGATCAGAGGGTCTATTACCAACAAGAAAGACATAGCGGAGGTCCATAGCAACTATTCTAATGGGGATATCCAGATTGCTGCAGCTTGCTTAGTCATGCGGGGGAGAGCGGACGGCTCCCCAGTGTATGGCTTTGCGGTGAGTACCGGGTGCTGGTAGCCCGATGTTACTCTATTACCCTGGGATTCTACATAAGCTGTGGCCTAGAGATGTGGCGTGCGCTGGACTCAAATAAAGACTCAGCTCCAAACTGGATGGATTTCTTATCAGGAGGTTCTCAGGACAGAGTCGGTGTTGGATGACGCATCCAGTATAATGGCGGACCCCGGAGTGCCAGGTCTGATTCAGTATTTTAATCATGAACTGCATGCTTCCCTGAGCTTAGCTCTTGGACATTATCCTAAGAGATGTTCTACTCGATGCTGAGACCCATGTTAGCATTTTTAACATTGTTAGGCCCCTGCGCTTACTGCTAGCTCAGAGTCTATATACCTTGGCCAATATGTTAAGATTACCTGCCCGTGTGGTCACTTTTAGTTTAGCCTTGATTTACTATGACATTTTGCAGGTGTCTGTGCTGTTATATTTTTAGGACCATTGGCCCTTACTTAGATATATACATAACTCTCACTTTACAGTACAAAATGAGTTAAAACGGTTAGTAGGGGAAGCCTGACTCTGCTCCAGCCACTAGGAGAGACAGTGGCGTCCACTAGATGTTTAAGACCTTGTTAAGGGCTAATATCACTGTATCTGTTGTACAAAAGACAGTTCTCCTCCTTTAGTGCATATCTTTCATTAAGGTCCAAAAGTGGCTTCGCTGGGTATGGGGGGAAAATTAGTAAATTAGAAAATTATACAATTTATGTAGTTCATTCGAAAACTGAAAGCTTTATGTGCGATACTCAATATAGTGGTTCATATACATGAGTGTTTCATTATAACGGTAGCTAGTGCTAGTGCCTTTGTTAAAATATCTGTGTCTTCTTATTTCTGGGAGATAAACATACTTAGAAGTGTTGATATAATACCCTAATAGAGAGTACACAACTTATATGGTTTATTGGAGAACTAATTGCTGTATGTGTGGGTCTCAATGTAGAGATGCATATACAAAAATGTTTCACTATCCTTAGAAGCCCAGAAAGGGCCGGTATAAGATAAAGAATCCTATTCATGAATGTTATTTTTAGGATGTTAAAATTAAAATAATATTATTTGGTTCTTTGGAGGCCTAATAGTGGCCAGGGTTGTTTTTTGATGTGTTGATATAATACCATAATAGAGAGCAAATATATAATTCTTATAACCCCATATAATGCCCATCCTATGTAACCTCAATATAGGTGGACTATGAGGAGCCATGTTATTCTATTTGGGCTACATTCCTTAGATTATGGGTTATTTAAAAGTTAGAAGGGTTCCCTAGAATCTATATTGGGTCCAAAAGTGGCCCTTCCCATTTAGTTTTCCCCTTACTATAGATATAAATCCCCTCCCTTTTAATTGTATCTGTAAGTGTATTATTGAGGTCCAAGAGAGGCCTCTGACATTGAGGAGGAGGATGAGCTCTTCAGTTATCATACATGAAGTGGATTTTATAAGATTACATTTGATATTGGGTCCAAAAGTGGCCCTTTCCATTTAATTTTCCCTTACTATAGAAATTTAGAATGTTATTAGTAATATCCGTTCATTTGATTGGGTCCAAGGGTGGCCCTGTTAACATTTTCCCTAATCTTGACCCCTCATCTATATCTCATGTCTGTGGTCCAATAGTGGCCACCAATTATTTTTTTTGGTTGGGGTATTTTTTGTTTCTATTTTTTTCTTATACTCTGGGAAGCGCTTTGACATAATCTAAAACATGGTAAATTTGAAAAAAACCTGAGGTTTTAGGCTTGTCTAACCTATTTAGTTCTGCATATTATCATATTGTTGCCACTTTTTTTTACCTCAGTCTGTGTGTTTTTATATGTTTTGGCATTGTATACACATGGTTTTTTTTCTAGTTATTGTTGTTGCGCACAACTAAGACTATTGCAGAACTTGTTACTTCTACAATTGAATAAGTATATTGTCATTGTGTGCAGGCACTATAACTTTTATCTCTGTCAATTCATGCCTTACATTGTCTGTACTTTTAATGTTAACATCAATAAAAACTTAAAAATATATATATATATATATACATAAATATTCATCTTTAGACATATATATATATATATATATATATATATATATATATGTATGTATGTCTATGTTAAAACCCTTTGTCTGCCTTTTTTTTAACACCTGAGATCTTATATCTTTGAGCCTTTATATCGCAACTCTGAAGTTTCGGTAATTATTCTAGCATAAAGAGTTATTGTGCTCAAGTGATCGCGTTTACTTTCAACTCATAAATGTTTGCGCTCCACTCATAATCTAGCCCTTGATTAGGAACATCTGAGTGCTTATATGGTACCCTTTTCGTCAGTATTTTTTTACTGAAATTGTAATCAATTTGTTTTGATACATAGCACCTCCAGCCACCAATATATGAAATATAGGCGTTTGAAGATCACAGTGGCTAGTTCCTGTGTTTATTATGCATAAACAAGCACGCTAAATCCTCACTAATAGCATAGTGAAAATAATCCTTAAGGCTTTGAGAAAGTTCATATGAACTCTCCTGGGAGCAACTTTATTAGTGTGAAATCCCTTGCACACTCTAGAGTGCAGTAAATTAACTCCCTTGTAGATGATCTGCTGATGGACCAGAAGCTTAGAAGTAGACCGCACTAAGTTAAAAGCAACAGTAACCTCAAAAAAACAAAGTGCCCAAAAGTTCTATAGACTGTATAAGGTGTACGGTGTATAAATATATGTCTCCAAACTATGTGAAGCATGTGAACATGTTCATACTAATAGCCGGTGGCATATGAAGGTGCAGGTACTTACCTTGCAGCAACTCAGTACACTGTGCTTAAATCAGCTGCAGCAACTTGCTTCCAGTAGACAAGCCCACCCTAGGCATTACAAGCACGATGCCAAGGATCTACATTCATCTTAAACCAGGGGATTGGTGGACAAGTTATACCCTTTGAAAAGCCGGGTGTACCGGCGAAACATGTTAGGGACTTAGGAGTCAAGGGGAACTCCTTTTTTAATTAGCCGCAATTGTGACTTAGGAAAAACTTATTTAAAACCTAATAATATCGTATAAGAACCGGATACCTTTATTAAATATAACACATTATTACAAACAGCTGCTTAGAACGCTTGTTAAAACTGACAAAGGCAGTGTTTGAATTTAAAAACCTGTTGGTAATTGGGCAGTAAAGTTTCAGTAACAACATAGCTGAACGATTTATTTAACAATTTAAAACAAACAAATGAGACTTTGAACAACAGAATGTCTACACTCTATGGTTACGTATTCAATTGAGTGCATAGTGTGGCTGTATTTATATTTAAAGTGCTGAGATAGCAGTATACAAACCGCAATTCCAGGGACTACTCAAACTCCAGCAAGTTAACTTTTGAAATAGCAAGCTATTAGCAAACAAACCTATATTACAAAATTCGTAAGATTAATATATCTATTGCACACCATACATTTGTACAATTAAGACTGAGATTGTGCAAACAGTTGACCTTATCTATAAATCTATAAAAACGTTATATTTAGTAGCTTGTACTTCAATAGCAGTGACACAACTGTAGCTCCTTTAGGCACTCATTAACAAGTATACACTAATACAACAAAATAAGTGTAATGCAATTTAATGAAACTCCAATATACAATTCATAAGCATGACATTATGACTATATTAGTTTGTGGCAACAGTGAATTAGCTACAACTTGAATTATAACTCCAAAATAATATATATATTGAATCAAACACACATTTAACAATCTTTGCAACACTGTCTCTATTTCTTACAAAATAGATTTATTCTATATACAAATTGGGTATTATTCCTTAACAAAAACAACTATAATTGTATTGATTCATAAAACAAAATATCAGGCACTCTAACTAGATCACAATATAGTTAAAATACCATCATAATTGTAATTCCAATGTATAGATTGAACACAAATATATTCCATATAGACAATCTTTGTTGTAATACCTATACTTAAATATATTTATAAGATCTGTAATACCTATACTTAAATATATTTATAAGATCTATATATAGATTATAATTTGACAGAGCGCTGCCAAAAATATTTATAAACAGACAGATATAAATACATAAACTTTCACAGTGGTGTAAAAATATAAAGAAACATATACATTTTGCAAGGTTAAACATATAGTTGCAGTAAGACTCATAAAGAGCACAAACTGCCAAACTTATAGTCAAACTACCCATATGTACATGTAATTAATATACAAAAACATCAATGAAGCTTGCAATGCAAACCTAACATATACTATTGTTGTCCAAACAAATTCAGTGTACTATCAAAGTTGTGGTATCATATTCAATGATATATTATATATATTTATTATTTCCATAATCAAATCTATAATGATTATATATATATAATTTATATCACTATACCACTGATACTAGCAACCTGCATTATAACTGCAATGGTCAGCAGATAGATTTAATTTATATAGACCAGATTTGAGCTAGATTGTAAAACTATTAAATACACTAGATTGATACTGGACGTATACTTGTTTAATCTATGATAGTGAACCATATTGAAATGAGTTTATGACATATAATCTAGATCAATTTTGATCAATCAGTTTCATCAACCGTGCTATTATATTTATAATCGTGTACCTATGTAATTAGTATATCTGGAGACCAACTGTTACCAACACCACCTTTAGTCCAGATTCCTATACTGGTTTCAAACTTATTCCCTATTCACAAAGGGCAATCTGATATACAGATATACAAGGTTACTTTACGCATGAGTCTATATTGTGTGTGTTTTTAATTGTTTGGTTTTTTTCCCCCCTTTTAAGTAAATATGTAAATAAAAGTTATATTTTATTATCTCCCCACACCCCTTTTTTCACCTTTTTTTTGTTGGGGTGTCTTTTTCTTCCTTAAAATGGGAATATTCCCACACATGATGAAACGTGGACCTTCATCAACTGATTATAGAAATAAAGTATTTATAGTTTTGAATATGCATTGTTTTAAACAGATTTTTTAGTTAACATTTACAATTATACAAGGACAAATGTTTAGTATGGTAGAGCGATAAATTTTTTTGATACCATCATAAGCTTTAAAGTTTGCTATAGAAACATGTGCATCTGTTGTTTTAGAAAAAAGTAACTATGATTTGTGATTTCATTGTCTTTTTTTAATCAGAAAAAGATATGGATGACTTCTACCTTAAAAGAAAACACCTAGCAGAACTAACACGTGGAACCCTTCCACTTCATGTTATGAAAATGAACTATGATCGTGATGGTTACCTGGAAAAATCACAAACACCAAGGCGAGTTATGTCCCAGGAGCACATCCTGTCAGACAATCACTATCCAGTTCACCGTGATTATACCATACCTAGAGATCATCTCATCTCTCAAGAGCGTCTACTTTCCCGTGATGTCTTGCATTCCCAAGAGCATCTGCTATCTCCTGAAAGAATACATCATCGTGTACAAACACCCTTTCAAGAGATGCGTTTAGGCCACCAAAAAGCACTATCCCACACTAACGTCTGTGCTAGCACTCCAATGCTTGACCGTCACCATATGATAAAGATGAACTCTCATCCCACATCTTCCAACTCACCCAAGACCACATGGGATATGGTCAATCATACAGCCAATCGACGACAAGCCTTTGCTGCCAAGAGGCAGAACACAATTGAACAACTTCAGTTCATACCTGGTCATCTCCCAAGCCAGCATCTGCGTACAGGTAGCAAGAATGAGGTCACTGTGTAGGCTTCTTAATTTGGTGTTTCTTTTTCTCCTTTTTAGAAAAAAAGAGGCAGTTGAATTTTCTGTGGTTTCCTTGCTTTTTTTTTCATGGCTTAGGTTTACTCATTGGCGCTCACTGAAACAAAAGCAAAGGCAAAATACATCATTTTCATTGAAATCAAGACAAAGACAGATTTGTTTTTGGATTAATTTTTCTAATGATTTCATTGAAGTATCCAACTGCCTCCGCTGCCAAAGTGAAGATGCAGTTATTGGTACAGAGATGTCAAAGGGGATAGTGTTTGGGCAGTATATATACAGGAGATAGCGTATCAGCCTCCTAGTATTTTCTGGAAGTGTGGATATTGAAGAAGCTCATGATGGTGGTGGTAAGAAGTTAGAAATAAAATAAACAATCTAGATAAATGAAGATTGGGCTGAATAAAGTATTTTATGCGCTTGCTAGTTATATGTTAAATACAGTACGGAAATTAAAATAACCAAGACTGGGCTTTTCTTTTATCAGGGTAACAACAAGATGTGACTCCAATGAATTAAAAAAAAAAATGTTGCACACTCACATTTTTTATTTTGTTCTTCAATGGAAATACAAAATATAATACCTAAAACAGACACAACGAAACTAAACATAAAAACTACAGAATAAAAATATAATTTACACAATGTCCATCTCTTTTACTAACCTAATATTACAGTCAATTACAGTCAAGACGGACAGCTAATACAAGTGGACATTACAATAAAAAAAACTGTGCCAATCAAATAATAGCAACAATTACAATAAAGGTAACATTCTTTGATATGAGAACTGATTTTGTTGCAGTTGTTGTCAACAAATGAACTGAAGACTGTCTTCTCCATTTTTAGAAGAACCGTTGGACAAAATATTCTTCAGGTTTTGAAGAGTTTGTTCTTTTTTTTAAGGATATGGTTTTGAATATTTTAAAATAGTTATCGCTTTCATAAGCCCTCTATTTTAGGATTTCTATCACTACTTTAGAAACAAAGCCATCAATTCATCAATGCTGTGGTATAAACACCTCATGTGATATTGTCCTAAGATTGCAAAGTTTGGAATGTGCCATAAAGACATATTTATTTTATTATTATTACTAGTATTATTGTTTTTACCTTGATGTCGTCATATTATTGTAGATAATCTATCATTGGCATAGTTGGCAAGCTAATGTTTAAAAAGCCCCTTACACTTCCATGGAGCATTCTCCAACACAAATGGCCTTAAACTTTTTCAATAATATTTCCCCTCAGGCAGTCTTTTTAATTAATATAGTACTCCTAAATTATATGTAGCCTGTCAGCTTACCTACATCTGCCATGCCATATTCCCAACAAAGATGTCAACAACTTAGAGTATACAATTCCCTGGAAAACTTGAGAAACGTACATATATAAGATTGGCTCTTAGCTAATTATACTTGAGAAACTGACCCCTGTTGGCTTTTTATGTCTGGCAGACCTTCATTCAGAAGTCACATTTTACTGCTTGAAGTGTAACTTGATTGAGATAACCTCTAATAATACAAAGTCAAAATATTGTTGGATTTATGAAGAGGTCAACCAGGGAACCGATGAGTAACATAAAACACTGACAGATAAGTGTGTTCTTAATAAATCCTTTACCAACCCTATTAATCTCTGCTGCTTTTAATGTGATTAAATATTTATTAAGAATGATCAATATATTTCGAAACATGCTGAAAACCCTTTCAGACAGTGATGTTCTTTCCAACACACTGGTCATTTTCTTATGCTTAATGTGGTTTAATTTCAAAGTGAGAGTGATTTAAACATACACTCTGTTCAGATTGAATTACTAATTGTATTGATGTTACATAAAAATGCACTTGACTCCTAGCCAAGTCATATAAGAGTATTTAAGAGTCATAATCTGTGTGAGTTAATTTTTCATCAATTATCCAACAATAACTATTTCTACAATTTGTCATATTTATCTATAAAAAAAAAAAGCATGATTAAATGAACTACTGATTTAAATGATTATTTAAAACAAAATCCACATAGTATCAAATACTCTCATTAAAACGCGGGACAAATTCAATCCCTGTATCATTGAACTAATACACTGAACCCAGCGTAAAGTAGTCAAGTGCATTCCAGTAGTTTTTTTTAAATGTACATACACATCCATGTAAAATGGCAGTGTTTAAAAATATTGATTTTTCTTTTTGGTCTGAAAAATAAGAAGTAACATTTCATACTGAAACAAACACAACAGTGTACTTTCCATTAATTGGCTGACAGTTTTTTCCTACTAATGCGCATTGGTGGATAGAACTTCCTACTAATGCACTTTGGTGGATAGAACATCCTACTAATGCTCATTGGCTGACAGGTTTTTCCTACTAATGCTCATTGGCTGACAGATACAATGAACATTTAAAGAAAATATGCATGTATCAGCTTCAATTTACATTTTTACAGATTTCACTTCACATTTTTACAAGCAAAAGAAGAAAAGGAAAAAATCAACATGCTTAAATGCTGGTCTTTAACATGGATGATATCCAGTTTTTAACTACTAAGTCCCTTTAAAGCACATACCAATGATAGAAAATGACCCATTGCTCTATATAAATTTAAGCCATTCGTTACCTAAAGCTGTTAGTAGTGTAAATGATTTAATTAAAACTGGCAGCGTTTGGTAATACATACACTTAATTTCATGAACAAATATAACGTTAACATTTAAATGTACAACAGAACTGGAAGTGGATGTTCTGCTATGAAGTGTATAGGAGACTATGGGATACTAAACCAATTTGAACAGTTGCCACTGAGCACATGCAGTATTTGAAATGGAATTGTGGATGTTTGTTATATCATCTCCTTTACAGGAGTGGACTTTGGGAATGATGGATTTTATATTTTTCTTATATTATTCTAAAACCATCCTTTACATTTTTTAAATGCTAATTATTTTCTCTATCATCATATGTGACAAAAAGTCTACTGATATATACATCTAGATGCCCGGGGGATTCTATTGGGCAATCTAGTTTTTAAAGCCATCTGTCTGTTTAATAGTAAGTGCTAGAGATTGTAATTGTTAAAATACCCTAAGCTGTTTTCAAGTTCATATGCAAATCTCATATGGTATATTTGCTACTTATTTTCATAATGTTTTGACTTCCTTATAAATGGTTTTGTAGGGTACATGCATGGTGTCATAATTAAATCATTACAGCCAGGGATCATATGTGCCATATGAACATACTGGTTTCCTATTTCAATGTCAAAATTCTAAATGTATTCATTAGTACTGCCAACATATGACTATGACCACATTTTAACAGGATGACTCCTGCCTTGCCCCACAAATAGCAGGATGTCTGTGATCAGTGTCCCGTCTAAGGCCAGATTTCTGTGTGGCCCAGCAGTGAAACAATTAATAAGTGAACCACAGCTTGCAGTCTGCATCATGTAGTGTTTGCTAACTGCTATAATTAACTGTTTCAGTTCACTGCTGGGCCGCTCACAAAACTTGTCTTAGAGGGAACACTGCCCATGATACCTACTTTTGGCCTGAGGGGTCTTTTGGCCTGGTGAGGGGACGCTCTCTCTGCTTGTGGCGCATGGGCAGCAGATCAACATAAGCCCCACCTGACACCATTTTGGCCCTTTGTGTTGAGTTGCGGGGGTCTGCAGTGGTTGGGGCGCTAGTATTTCTGATGCAAGTCAGGAGCCATTCTTTCTGAATGATATTATGTGTCTGGTTCGGATGTTGCCGTTTTGAATCTTGACATCTTTGCAGTAAACAAACACAAGAAATGACAATGCTGCTTGATTGTTTATTTGAAGCATTGTGACTGAGAAAAAGTTATTGCATAAAATAATAACAATATATTTTACTCAAGATATAACCTGGTCTACTTTCAAAGGTAAGGTACCACTCAGATCATATGCTTTCCTTTCCTTCCAGTTGACCTATGCTGTAAAAACCAAGACAATCGCTGCTGTTCTTGCATACTTTGATAACATGGCCTTCAATTTTTTTCATAGTATATGTTGTGTGATAGAGTAAAGTTTAATACAGATTTTTACAACTGTGAAACCATCACAAAAAGATTATCCTTTTCTTCTAGCCATACAAAGATTACTGCATTTCTTAGAAAACAACTGCATGTTTACTCACATATATGCACATGCACTCTTTCCCTAATGGTAGCTCTGTATGAAATTACATCAAAGATTCAGCTTTCTCTTGATCTTTTGCTACTTTTTGCAGGGCATAATATCTATTTTGTTTTACATAAACTGTAGCATAAAGAAACATTAAACTCACCCTTTAAATGTACACACTAGTAGTAATTTAGGATTAGAATGGGATTATGGGTAGGCACAGCTATCAAGCATGTAAACTTCCTGAAGTGCAAATTTATATCTAAAACTGTATTTCAATATCATGACATATCTGAGTGCAATATAAATGCATTAGCTTTTTGTAAGAGCAAATGTTTAAAATCAAAAAGGGGGGGGGTCACTTATGATGAATGTGATGACATTTTTAGTTTTGTCTAAAGACTTTTAAGATCATTTTAAATTTACACAAATGTTTTGGGTAAAGATAACTGATTCTTCTTGCAGATTGAGAGCAGTAAAATATACCCCTTATTTTCATTGCACTCAAGACCTTGTGAGTTTGTTGGCCTGTACTAATTCTGTCATCAGTGAAAGTAAAAACAAGAAAAAAACATGCCTGTTATGCAATTAAAATGAAAAAATAGCACGTAAATATAACCCTATAGAACAGGGGTAGGAAATTAGCGGCTCTCCAGATGTTATGGACTACATCTCTCATAATGCTCTTTCAGCCATAATGCTGGCAAAGCATCATGGGAGATGTAGTCCATAACATCTGGAAGGCCGATATTTGCCCACCCCTGCTATAGACAGAATAAAGTATTTATTTCATTTCTCAGCCTTTCCTGTCTAGAGGCAACTATTATTGATTACAGTGAATTTCCTTTCCTAATTTAACATGAAAAAATACACAGATAGATTTGGAAGAACAGTTGTGAAAGAGTTAACAGCAATTCTTATTAGGGCAGAAATACAGTAAAAACATGTTATCTGCTACTTTAATTTGATACATTACAGTAAAATCAAATTATAATAAAGTTTGTTTAAACCATTTAGGAAATATAAAAAGCCTTAAAACTGCATTTTTTTGTCATAACTCTTTAAAGGGATATGAAACCCAATTTTTTCTTTCATGATTCAGATAGAACATGCTCTATCTGAATCATGAAAAAAAAATTTGGGTTTCATATCCCTTTAAACCAGACATCCTCAAAAGTGGCCCTCTAGAGGTTTTGGAAATACATTTCCCATGATGATCAGCCATCTGATATGTCTGCTTTAAACTCTTTCATTTTATTTTTTTCTAATCTACCTAATTGTGTCCATTTAAACAATTAATCTATTAATCTAACCAATCTATCCAACACAACACTTTCAGTAATATTATTTACTTGAGCAACATTAATCTGTTTACAAAGCTCAATATTTTTTTGTACAATTTTAATTTTTTTGTTGTTGCTCTCAGAATGTTATTACTGTATATGATCCAAATATGTGAAAAGAAAGTTTGGCATAGATTTTACAATTGCAATTAAACTCCCTAATTGTAGCAGCAGAACTCTGCCCAGACTTGTATAATTCAATATGATCTCACTATCAGGTAGTAGCGTTTACAACTATGATACTATATTTTGTCAATTATAATGTTGGTTACTAATATGCCACATAATTAGCTGCAAACAAACTGACACATCAATTCATCTTTTGTTAGAGTTACTCATACATGGTACATAAATGCTGTTTGTAAATAAACAAAATCGAAAATGCAAATCAGAAAAGGTGTTTTAAAAGTGCTCTTTAAAGATGCAGACACCTCATCAAACATAATCTTAGGGTAGTCATTAATGTATTTTATGTGTCTAATACGATTTCCTATAGATCCAAGCACCTTGTATATAGTTGTTTTTGTGTGAATATTGTATGGGTCAGATGACAAGGCACTTTTAACTGTTCATATGTGCCCTTAATAGACAAACAATGCAGAGCTACGTTAAAAAAGAAAAAGAAAAAAAGTTTAGTCTTACCTGGAACAAGCTATAAAATGCTTAGTCCAGGCTGTGATATGAAATTCCATTTCCCGTGTGTCCGAAAACAATCTTTGCTTGTGAAAAGACTTTATAAAATATGTAGATAGAAATGGCACCAGACTTTGTTACCTACTGCAGGATTGTTCAAATACTTTGTTTCTTCCATTCCTAACGCTTTTGTAAGTAATAACAAAACAAACAAAAAAAAAATCATAAAAAAAAAATATTTTATTCTGTTATTTTTTTGGAATTTACCTCTAATGGGTGGTTCCTTCTTTAACCTTTTAAGGGCTAATTAAAATTGCTGAATCTTTTTCTGTTCCAGAGAGATTTTTTTAACCTTATATTTTCATTCTTTCCGAGACATGTTTGGAATGTCATACAGATAAATATATAGATACTGTAGTTGTGTGAATTATAGCTATACACATAGAAAAGTTAGATTTTGTAAAGATATTTGGGGATCTTTTTTTAATAAACATGATTCCCAGGATAGTTTGCACAGATTTTGAGAATTGTTTGCATAATTTCTTCCTACTGCCTCCATATTATGAGATCAAAGGAACTGTGTGATTGGCTGATGTTTTGTTTTTTTATTTTGAAGTATGATTTGCTTTGCTATGGATTGTGATGTGTGTCCTTCAATAAATTAACTTTATTTGTCTATGATTTAAAACATTAAGGTATAGAATCCATACTATACTGTATTTATATGATGTATAATTAAGGGCCTTTTTGTTATATTTGCTTGCAATATTGTTAAAAGTTATAGTACTATTTCTAAATAAATATATTCATTTCACTTGCTGAATTTCCTAAATCATAGACACTATATTGCAGATATACAGGAATATGAACTGCTTTTCATAGTCAATAAAATACAAAATAGCTGTTTTTACTAATAAGTACGACTTTTTTTTGTCTGAATTATTTTTCAGCCTTCCTGTTAGTTTTTAATAGATTACCATAGGTTAGAAATAAAATTGGTTGACTGCTTGCATATTTATATTTTCCAAGTAAGCTAGCAGAGTTTACGTAGACAGTGTCCTAAATGATTGCCAAACATTGCTGAACAGAATAAAATGATATATGTATGTGGATAATTTATATATAATATATGCTGGAAATCTCTGCATTTTATGACTAATTTCACAGTGGAAACACAAATGTCTTTGGATTCTGCAATACTGTGCAACACACTTCAGCACACTGAAAAGGTTAACATATAATAATTATCTGCCTAACACCTTTTGATAGTAAGTACATTTAGATTCACTTCCTTTCTTGGGTGGCCAATAGAACTCAAATAACCATATATGGAGTCAATTGACAAACTTTTAAACCTTATATTGAAGAAAAAAAACAGTTTTTTTTTAATTCATTTTTGTTTCCTGCCTTAGAGAAGAGATCAGGGCAGTGGATTTCAAACCTGTCCCCAGGCCTCCCCAGTAGGCCAGGTTTTCTGGATAACCATGGATGAGAGCAGGTAAATTAACCATGTTTACTAATCAGCTGATTATTTCCCCTGTGCTCCAGTTCAGATATCCACAAAATGTGTCCTGTTAGAGAGGCCTGAAGACAGGTTTGAAAACCAGTGGATTAGGGCAATAGTGAAGCCTCTGAGGGCCACATATAATCTGGGTACACACCTATTTAGCATCACTGTTTCAAATAATTAGGGTACCTTTAAAAACATAGGCCTATATTTGGAGTTTGGTGGTAGCCGTGAAAACCAGCGTTAGAGGCTCCTAACGCTGGTTTTAGGCTACCGCCGGTATTTGGAGTCAGTCAAAAAAGGGTCTAACGCTCACTTTTCAGCCGCGACTTTTCCATACCGCAGATCCCCTTACATCAATTGCGTATCCTATCTTTTCAATGGGATCTTTCTAACTCCGGTATTTAGAGTTGTGGCTGAAGTGAGCGTTAGAAATCTAACGACAAAACTCCAGCCGCAGAAAAAAGTCAGTAGTTAAGAGCTTTCTGGGCTAACGCCGGTTCATAAAGCTCTTAACTACCGTGCCCTAAAGTACACTAACACCCATAAACTACCTATGCACCCCTAAACCGAGGTCCCCCCACATCGCCGCCACTCGATTAAATTTTTTTAACCCCTAATCTGCCGACCGCCACCTACGTTATACTTATGTACCCCTAATCTGCTGCCCCTAACACCGCCGACCCCTATATTATATTTATTAACCCCTAATCTGCCCCCCACAACGTCGCCGCCAGCTACCTACACTTATTAACCCCTAATCTGCCGTCCGCACGCCGCCGCCAGCTACATTATAGATATGTACTCCTAATCTGCTGCCCCTAACACCGCCGACCCCTATATTATATTTATTAACCCCTAACCTGCCCCCCTCAACGTCGCCTACACTTATTAACCCCTAATCTGCCGAGCGGATCTCACCGCTACTATAATAAAGTTATTAACCCCTAATCCGCCTCACTAACCCTATAATAAATAGTATTAACCCCTAATCTGCCCTCCCTAACATCGCCGACACCTAACTTCAAACTTTAACCCCTAATCTGCCGACTGGAGCTCACCACTATTCTAATAAATGTATTAACCAATAAAGCTAAGTCTAACCCTAACACTAACACCCCCCTAAGTTAAATATAATTTAAATCTAACGAAATTAATTAACCCTTATTAAATAAATTATTCCTATTTAAAGCTAAATACTTACCTGTAAAATAAATCCTAATATAGCTACAATATAAATTATAATTATATTATAGCTATTTTAGGATTTATATTTATTTTACAGGTAACTTTGTATTTATTTTAACCAGGTACAATAGCTATCAAATAGTTAAGAACTATTTAATAGCTAAAATAGTTAAAATAATTACAAATTTACCTGTAAAATAAATCATAACCTAAGTTACAATTAAACCTAACACTACACTATCAATAAATTAATTAAATAAAATACCTACAATTACCTACAATTAAACCTAACACTACACTATCAATACATTAATTAAATACAATAACTACAAATAAATACAATGAAATAAACTAACTAAAGTACAAAAAATAAAAAAGAACTAAGTTACAAAAAATAATTTTTTTTTTACAAACATCAGAAAAATATTACAACAATTTTAAACTAATTACACCTACTCTAAGCCCCCTAATAAAATAACAAAGCCCCCCAAAATAAAAAATGCCCTACCCTATTCTAAATTACAAAAGTTCAAAGCTCTTTTACCTTACCAGCCCTGAACAGGGCCCTTTGCGGGGCATGCCCCAAGAAATTCAGCTTTTTTTCCTGTAAAAAAACACATACAATACCCCCCCCAACATTACAACCCACCACCCACATACCCCTAATCTAACCCAAACCCCCCTTAAATAAACCTAACACTAAGCCCCTGAAGATCTTCCTACCTTGTCTTCACCTCACCGGGTATCACACCGATCTGTCCTGGCTCCGATATCTTCATCTAAGCCCAAGCGGGGGCTAGACATCCATCATCCGACGGCTGAAGAAGTCCAGAAGAGGCTCCAAAGTCTTCATCCTATCCGGGAAGAAGAGAAGATCCGGACCGGCAACCATCTTCTTCCAAGCGGTATCTTCTATCTTCATCCGATGAGGACCGGCTCCATCTTGAAGACCTCCACCCATCTTCTTCCGACGACGACTTCCCGACGAATGACGGTTCCTTTAAGGGACGTCATCCAAGATGGCGTCCCTCGAATTCCGATTGGCTGATAGGATTCTATCAGCCAATCGGAATTAAGGTAGGAAAATTCTGATTGGCTGATGTAATCAGCCAATCAGAATCAAGTTCAATCCGATTGGCTGATTCAATCAGCCAATCAAATTGAGCTCGCATTCTGTTGGCTGTTCCGATCAGCCAATAGAATGCGAGCTCAATCTGATTGGCTGATTGAATCAGCCAATCGGATTGAACTTGATTCTGATTGGCTGATTACATCAGCCAATCAGAATTTTCCTACCTTAATTCCGATTGGCTGATAGAATCCTATCAGCCAATCGGAATTCGAGGGACGCCATCTTGAATGACGTCCCTTAAAGGAACCGTCATTCTTCGGGAAGTCGTCGTCGGAAGAAAATGGGTCCGCGGTGGAGGTCTTCAAGATGGAGCCGGTCCTCATCGGATGAAGATAGAAGATGCCGCTTGGAAGAAGATGGTTGCCGGTCCGGATCTACTCTTCTTCCCGGATAGGATGAAGACTTTGGAGCCTCTTCTGGACTTCTTCAGCCGTTGGATGATGGATGTCTAGCCCCCGCTTGGGCTTAGATGAAGATATCGGAGCCAGGACAGATCGGTGTGATACCCGGTGAGGTGAAGACAAGGTAGGAAGATCTTCAGGGGCTTAGTGTTAGGTTTATTTAAGGGGGGTTTGGGTTAGATTAGGGGTATGTGGGTGGTGGGTTGTAATGTTGGGGGGGGGTATTGTATGTGTTTTTTTACAGGAAAAAGAGCTGAATTTCTTGGGGCATGCCCCGCAAAGGGCCCTGTTCAGGGCTGGTAAGGTAAAAGAGCTTTGAACTTTTGTAATTTAGAATAGGGTAGGGCATTTTTTATTTTGGGGGGCTTTGTTATTTTATTAGGGGGCTTAGAGTAGGTGTAATTAGTTTAAAATTGTTGTAATATTTTTCTGATGTTTGTAAATATTTTTTTATTTTTTGTAACTTAGTTCTTTTTTATTTTTTGTACTTTAGTTAGTTTATTTCATTGTATTTATTTGTAGATATTGTATTTAATTAATGTATTGATAGTGTAGTGTTAGGTTTAATTGTAGGTAATTGTAGGTATTTTATTTAATTAATTTATTGATAGTGTAGTGTTAGGTTTAATTGTAACTTAGGTTAGGATTTATTTTACAGGTAAATTTGTAATTATTTTAACTATTTTAGCTATTAAATAGTTCTTAACTATTTAATAGCTATTGTACCTGGTTAAAATAAATACAAAGTTACCTGTAAAATAAATATAAATCCTAAAATAGCTATAATATAATTATAATTTATATTGTAGCTATATTAGGATTTATTTTACAGGTAAGTATTTAGCTTTAAATAGGAATAATTGATTTAATAAGGGTTAATTAATTTAGTTAGATTTAAATTATATTTAATTTAGGGGGGTGTTAGTGTTAGGGTTAGACTTAGCTTTAGGGGTTAATACATTTATTAGAATAGCGGTGAGCTCCAGTCGGCAGATTAGGGGTTAATGTTTGAAGTTAGGTGTCGCCGATGTTAGGGAGGGCAGATTAGGGGTTAATACTATTTATTATAGGGTTAGTGAGGCGGATTAGGGGTTAATAACTTTATTATAATAGCGGTGCGGTCCGCTCAGCAGATTAGGGGTTAATAAGTGTAGGCAGGTGGAGGCGACGTTGTGGGGGGCAGATTAGGGGTTAATAAATATAATATAGGGGTCGGCTGTGTTAGGGGCAGCAGATTAGGGGTACATAGGGATAATGTAAGTAGCGGCGGTTTATGGAGCGGCAGATTAGGGGTTAATAATAATATGCAGGTGTCAGCGATAGCGGGGGCGGCAGAATAGGGGTTAATAAGTGTAAGGTTAGGGGTGTTTAGACTCGGGGTACATGTTAGAGTGTTAGGTGCAGACGTAGGAAGTGTTTCCCCATAGACAACAATGGGGCTGCGTTAGGAGCTGAACGCGGCTTTTTTGCAGGTGTTAGGTTTTTTTTCAGCTCAAACAGCCCCATTGTTTTCTATGGGGGAATCGTGCACGAGCACGTTTTTGAGGCTGGCCGCGTCCGTAAACAACTCTGGTATCGAGAGTTGAAGTTGCGTTAAATATGCTATACGCTCCTTTTTTGGAGCCTAACGCAGCCATTCTGTGGACTCTCAATACCAGAGTTATTTAAAAGGTGCGGCCAGAAAAAGCCAGCGTTAGCTACGCGGGTCGTTACCGACAAAACTCTAAATCTAGCCGATAGAAAGTAGCTTTATTTTGAGAATATATTAAATAATATCCTGTGATAATTGTTTGCAATACATATTATTACTTTTATACAAGCAGAATCTAGATGATGACATCTTATTTTGGCAAGTTGTGACCAAATGCACATAATGATAAAATTATCAGCTAAAGAGCACACACAATATATACAAAAACACTTACATATCTAATGAAATGTTAACTAAAAAGCAGCTGTTTTATTACTATAGTTTAAAAACATATGAAAGCTGTACACTCTGTTCCAAAAAGTAAAAAAGGTTTATTGACAAGCAATATTTCGGGGCACCGAAGAGTTATGGTCATAGCCAAGGCTAAACATAAAGCTAGAGGAGATGATAAACAAAAAGACTTACTGTATAAAGAGGCCAAGTTGATCTGGAAAATGGATTCTATGTATCCAAAGGGTATGAACAGGGAGTTTGATCTCAACCCACTAATTTAACTTCCTTGAGTTTTTTTATTTTTTTGCTTTTCTCTCTTTCCTTCTTAATATAGGGAGAGTTCTCCTCTTCATTCCTTACTGTTGGGAAATACTGAACCTGGCCACCAGGAGGAGGCAAAGATACCCCAGCCAAAGGCTTAAATACCTCTCCCACTTCCCCCATCCCCTAGTCATTATTTGCCTTTCATCACAGGAGGATGGTAGAGAAGTGTCAGAAGATTCTGAGTAGTTCCTTAGGAGGGGTATCTGCCCTTTGAGATGGGACTGGAGTTTTAAGTAGTCTTGTCAGCCTCTCAGTGAGAGTATTGACGAAAGTTAGAGTCTTGAGATGCAGGGAGAGTTTTTCTGCGAACCTATCCAGACTGTCTGCTAACAGCTCCTTAAGCAATCAGTGTTGACGAGTTTCACTGCCTGCTCGTTTTCTTCACTCAAGTCCATGTCAGGACCAATGCTACAAGACTGTCACACTTGAGAGGCTGTGTTTCTGTTCCACAGTATGGATTCTGGTAAGATCGTTTCAATTTTTACATATTTTGGAAACGTTAACAGACAGGGTCACAGTGTCGCTCCTTTTATCTTAATAGAATCATGGGTTAATATCTCCTGATGGGGGATTTTTGAACAGTGGGGATTAATCACATGTGTTGCTTTGATTTTATGCTGCTTTATGTCAGAGATTTTATTGGGCTCATAGACAGTTTGTTATGTTCCTGGAACACACAGGTTTTTACTTTCACTTTGAATGCTGCACAGCTTGTAGCTTGGCACACTTTTTCTCATAGCAGGGGCGGTCCAGCCTTGCGCACCACGTGACCGGGAGTGGTCTCACTTTCATTTCCTCTTTCCTGACCGAGCTGGCTGTTGGAGAAGACACTTTTTCTTTGTATTGTCTGGGTCTAGAAAGGTGGTGAGTGCCCCAGCCATTGGGAGTATAAAGGTGCCGTTTTTGTGAGAAATAAAAAGATCTTTTTATTCGGTGTCCTACTGTTATTAAGCTAAAGAGGAATCTGATATTCATGAGGATACTCCCTCTATTCCAAATAGTAATACCTGTTTATATTGTGAGGAGGCTTTGGTATGCCCGCCCTCTCAACTATGGTCCACATGCCTTGACAAAGTTATTAGGTCTAAGAAGGTTAACCCCTTTAGTACCACTGAGCCGTCCACCTCTGAGCACTCACCGTCCCATGAGGTGCATACCCATCAGTTATTTCCCTCATCACATGCAGCTTCTCATAGCATACCTGATCCTCAATCTGGAGGGAGCCTTTTACCATCAGACTTAACCGTGCAGTTAAAAACAGCGGTGCCTGAGGCCCTCAGTGCTTTAATTAGCCCTGCCAAATGCAAATGAGGTTAGACATAGCTCTCCTGCTCAGGGGTCATCAAGTGATTTATTGGATTTATCAGTTTTTCAATTATCCAAGGATGAGTCACACTCTGAGGCTTCAGAGAGTGAACTTTCTGGGTCATCCTGCTGCGGAGGAACCAGCCTTTAGATTTAAGATTGAACACTTACGTTTTCTTCTAAAGGAGGTCCTGTCTACATTAGAGGTTCCAGAGGCCAAGCTGCCTGATGAACCTTTGATTCCTTAATTAGACAGAGTTTATGAGGACAGGGTAGTGCCATTAACTTTTCCTGTTCCTGTAAAATGGTGAACATTATTAAAAATGAGTGGGATAGAACTGGATCTTCCTTTTCCCCTTCGTCTTCCTTTAAAAAATTATTCCCGGTCCTGGACTCTCAATTGGAATTTTGAGGTTCCGTCCCTAAGGTGGATGGCACTATCCCCATGCTTGCCAAACGTACTACTATCCCCAGGGCCGCCACTAGAAAATTTGGGGCGCCTGACTTAACCATTGATCAGGCCCCCCCTCCTCCTTTGACATCTGCAATTTTTAACCAAGTGACTAAAATGTATATGCACTTTATTCTTAAGTGTCTATTTAAACTTGGAAATGTTGTAAAGGTAGTAAAATACAAACACACAGACACACTCATACACTGAAACACACACACACACACTCGCACATATGGATTTACATATAGACACTTTAGCAGACACGCAAAGAAACACACAAACACACTCAGATACAGACACCCAAACAGACACTCAGCACTTGTTTACATTGACCTGACAAGTACTGAGGTAAACTACAGTTTTGTAAAAATAAAAGGATATTTAGAAAACAAAATATGGAGTTCTGATTATCTTTTTTGTAAAGGAAGATGCCAACTAAATTATGACAACAGCATGCAGTGGCTGAAAGGAAGGGCCCTGAACTGCCTAAACAATAATTTAAATGTTAAATGGTAGATTGGTGACTTCCGGAAAGGTCTCATTAGTCTCAAAGTCTGTAGAAAGATGTGAATAATCAGTAGTAAATGTCAAAATGTCCTAAAAAGGAACAGAAAATGGAAACACACACACACAAACTCAAACTTGCACATACACCCAAGGAAACACCGACAGAGACAGCCTCAGAAAACACACAAAGACATACACACAGAGACACCCACATAAAACACACAAAGAGAGACAACCACATAAAACACAGAAAGACATACATACACACACCCTCACTGAGACATCCACAGAAAATACACAAAGACATACACACACCCTCACAGAGACACCCACAGAAAACATACAACCTCACAGAGACAGCCACAGAAAACACAGACATACATACATATATACAAACACATCCTCACAGAGACATCCACAGAAAACACAGACAAACACACCCACCCTCACAGAGGCATCCAGAGAAAATACACAAAGACAAACATACACACACCTTCACAGAGACACCTATAGAAAAAGCTCAAAGACATACACACCCACCCTCACAGAGAGACCCAAAGAAAAAAAAATACATACACACTCATAGAGACACAAACCAAAGCACAAAGACATAAACATAGACACCCACAGAAACACTCACAGGAGGAAACATTTATGCACCTTGCATCCCCTAAATCAACAGTGTGTGACATGCATGATAAAAAAATTGCCGAAATTAAGAGATCACTTTTTAAAGAATCATATTTGTAAATGTGCAAACAAAAATAATTCTGTGAATTCAAAATTGTACATTAAAGATCTGGGTAGATGGCTAGATGAAGAAAAGTACTTTTAAAAGGTTGACATATGTATGTTTGTTTTTTCCCCAACCAAGAGCACCACTTCAAATATAGTTTACAAATGTTTCTATCTTTCAGCTGTACTTATAGATTTTAAAAATGCTGTACTCTATATGGTTGTGGTGGAACCAAAAGCTGTGGTACTCATACCATTAGATCTGGTTAAATGAAGGATTTAGGCTTGTTGGTATGTATTTAAAAATTAAGTCAGCTGTAGTGTAAATTGAACAGTTTTAAGTTAACCTGTCTCATTTCAAACACTGAGCAATCTTAGTCTGAGAGTATAACATGTTCTGCAGATGTAAAAATCTTAGATAAAATGCCTCATTGCATCTGGAAAGTCCTTGCATAAAGGGGCAGTAAACTAAAATGTAATATATATATATATATATATATATATATATATATGTATATATATATATATATATATATATATATATATATATATATATATATATATATATATATATAAATGCATATCTGCCAAAAGGGCACCTACCATTTGTGTATTGAGGAGGAAACATTTCTGCATGGTTTTAAATATAGAATTTCTACAGCATTGTCAAATAATCATAAATACACTGCTGCTACAGTGAAGTTACAATCCGGCATTGCACAAAGTAATAAAAAAACATTTGCTAAGTAAGTCCTACCTCCTCTGCAAATAAAAGTGATCTGCCGTCTGACTCAGGCACACACTGTACAAAGTGCCAAGTCTGTCTCACACTGTGCATAGTGGTTTAGTGCACACTCATAAATCCTCTAAAATGCTAATGGTTTATTCTTTGTAATAAAATTCCCCATGCTCAATTAGCACTCTGCTGTAGTACCCACTGGTGGCTGCCAAATGGGGCCCCCCTAGCCCATTGGGCCCCTGACAGGAGTCACCCCTGTCACCCCCTGATGGTGGCCCTGACTATCCTGCTTGAGGATAGCTCATCGTTCAGAGAGCCGATGGATAAGAAGATGAAAACTTTTCTAAAAAAATGTTTCAACATACGAGATATTTGTTTAAATCGTCAGCGGCTGTTGCCTCGGTTGCTGGAGCTGCGGCCTACTGGTGCGACTCCTTATCGGAATTAATCAAGGTGGAGGGTCCCCTCGATGATATCCAGGAAAAAAACATAATTTATGTAAGAACTTACCTGATAAATTCATTTCTTTCATATTAACAAGAGTCCATGAGCTAGTGACGTATGGGATATACATTCCTACCAGGAGGGGCAAAGTTTCCCAAACCTTAAAATGCCTATAAATACACCCCTCACCACACCCACAAATCAGTTTAACGAATAGCCAAGAAGTGGGGTGATAAGAAAAAGTGCGAAGCATATAAAATAAGGAATTGGAATAATTGTGCTTTATACAAAAAAATCATAACCACCACAAAAAAGGGTGGGCCTCATGGACTCTTGTTAATATGAAAGAAATGAATTTATCAGGTAAGTTCTTACATAAATTATGTTTTCTTTCATGTAATTAACAAGAGTCCATGAGCTAGTGACGTATGGGATAATGACTACCCAAGATGTGGATCTTTCCACACAAGAGTCACTAGAGAGGGAGGGATAAAATAAAGACAGCCAATTCCTGCTGAAAATAATCCACACCCAAAATAAAGTTTAACAAAAAACATAAGCAGAAGATTCAAACTGAAACCGCTGCCTGAAGAACTTTTCTACCAAAAACTGCTTCAGAAGAAGAAAATACATCAAAATGGTAGAATTTAGTAAAAGTATGCAAAGAAGACCAAGTTGCTGCTTTGCAGATCTGGTCAACCGAAGCTTCATTCCTAAACGCCCAGGAAGTAGATACTGACCTAGTAGAATGAGCTGTAATTCTTTGAGGCGGAGTTTTACCCGACTCAACATAGGCAAGATGAATTAAAGATTTCAACCAAGATGCCAAAGAAATGGCAGAAGCTTTCTGGCCTTTCCTAGAACCGGAAAAGATAACAAATAGACTAGAAGTCTTACGGAAAGATTTCGTAGCTTCAACATAATATTTCAAAGCTCTAACAACATCCAAAGAATGCAATGATTTCTCCTTAGAATTCTTAGGATTAGGACATAATGAAGGAACCACAATTTCTCTACTAATGTTGTTGGAATTCACAACTTTAGGTAAAAATTCAAAAGAAGTTCGCAACACCGCCTTATCCTGATGAAAAATCAGAAAAGGAGACTCACACGAAAGAGCAGATAATTCAGAAACTCTTCTAGCAGAAGAGATGGCCAAAAGGAACAAAACTTTCCAAGAAAGTAATTTAATGTCCAATGAATGCATAGGTTCAAACGGAGGAGCTTGAAGAGCTCCCAGAACCAAATTCAAACTCCAAGGAGGAGAAATTGACTTAATGACAGGTTTTATACGTACCAAAGCTTGTACAAAACAATGAATATCAGGAAGAATAGCAATCTTTCTGTGAAAAAGAACAGAAAGAGCAGAGATTTGTCCTTTCAAAGAACTTGCGGACAAACCCTTATCCAAACCATCCTGAAGAAATTGTAAAATTCTCGGTATTCTAAAAGAATGCCAAGAAAAATGATGAGAAAGACACCATGAAATATAAGTCTTCCAGACTCTATAATATATCTCTCGAGATACAGATTTACGAGCCTGTAACATAGTATTAATCACGGAGTCAGAGAAACCTCTATGACCAAGAATCAAGCGTTCAATCTCCATACCTTTAAATTTAAGGATTTCAGATCCGGATGGAAAAAAGGACCTTGTGACAGAAGGTCTGGTCTTAACGGAAGAGTCCATGGCTGGCAAGATGCCATCCGGACAAGATCCGCATACCAAAACCTGTGAGGCCATGCCGGAGCTATTAGCAGAACAAACGAGCATTCCCTCAGAATCTTGGAGATTACTCTTGGAAGAAGAACTAGAGGCGGAAAGATATAGGCAGGATGATACTTCCAAGGAAGTGATAATGCATCCACTGCCTCCGCCTGAGGATCCCGGGATCTGGACAGATACCTGGGAAGTTTCTTGTTTAGATGAGAGGCCATCAGATCTATCTCTGGGAGCCCCCACAATTGAACAATCTGAAGAAATACCTCTGGGTGAAGAGACCATTCGCCCGGATGCAACGTTTGGCGACTGAGATAATCCGCTTCCCAATTGTCTACACCTGGGATATGAACCGCAGAGATTAGACAGGAGCTGGATTCCGCCCAAACCAAAATTCGAGATACTTCTTTCATAGCCAGAGGACTGTGAGTCCCTCCTTGATGATTGATGTATGCCACAGTTGTGACATTGTCTGTCTGAAAACAAATGAACGATTCTCTCTTCAGAAGAGGCCAAAACTGAAGAGCTCTGAAAATTGCACGGAGTTCCAAAATATTGATTGGTAATCTCACCTCCTGAGATTCCCAAACTCCTTGTGCCGTCAGAGATCCCCACACAGCTCCCCAACCTGTGAGACTTGCATCTGTTGAAATTACAGTCCAGGTCGGAAGAACAAAAGAAGCCCCCTGAATTAAACGATGGTGATTTGTCCACCACGTTAGAGAGTGTCGAACAATCGGTTTTAAAGATATTAATTGAGATATCTTCGTGTAATCCCTGCACCATTGGTTCAGCATACAGAGCTGAAGAGGTCGCATGTGAAAACGAGCAAAGGGGATCGCGTCCGATGCAGCAGTCATAAGACCTAGAATTTCCATGCATAAGGCTACCGAAGGGAATGATTGTGACTGAAGGTTTCGACAAGCTGTAATCAATTTTAGACGTCTCTTGTCTGTTAAAGACAGAGTCATGGACACTGAATCTATCTGGAAACCCAGAAAGGTTACCCTTGTTTGAGGAATCAAAGAACTTTTTGGTAAATTGATCCTCCAACCATGATCTTGAAGAAACAACACAAGTCGATTCGTATGAGACTCTGCTAAATGTAAAGACGGAGCAAGTACCAAGATATCGTCCAAATAAGGAAATACCACAATACCCTGTTCTCTGATTACAGACAGAAGGGCACCGAGAATCTTTGTGAAAATTCTTGGAGCTGTAGCAAGGCCAAACGGTAGAGCCACAAATTGGTAATGCTTGTCTAGAAAAGAGAATCTCAGGAACTGATAATGATCTGGATGAATCGGAATATGCAGATATGCATCCTGTAAATCTATTGTGGACATATAATTCCCTTGCTGAACAAAAGGCAATATAGTCCTTACAGTTACCATCTTGAACGTTGGTATCCTTACATAACGATTCAATAATTTTAGATCCAGAACTGGTCTGAAGGAATTCTCCTTCTTTGGTACAATGAAGAGATTTGAATAAAACCCCATCCCCTGTTCCGGAACTGGAACTGGCATAATTACTCCAGCCAACTCTAGATCTGAAACACAATTCAGAAATGCTTGAGCTTTCACTGGATTTACTGGGACATGGGAAAGAAAAAATCTCTTTGCAGGAGGTCTCATCTTGAAACCAATTCTGTACCCTTCTGAAACAATGTTCTGAATCCAAAGATTGTGAACAGATTTGATCCAAATTTCTTTGAAAAAACGTAACCTGCCCCCTACCAGCTGAACTGGAATGAGGGCCGTACCTTCATGTGAACTTAGAAGCAGGCTTTGCCTTTCTAGCAGGCTTGGATTTATTCCAGACTGGAGATGGTTTCCAAACTGAAACTGCTCCTGAGGACGAAGGATCAGGCTTTTGTTCTTTGTTGAAACGAAAGGAACGAAAACGATTGTTAGCCCTGTTTTTACCTTTAGATTTTTTATCCTGTGGTAAAAAAGTTCCTTTCCCACCAGTAACAGTTGAAATAATAGAATCCAACTGAGAACCAAATAATTTGTTTCCCTGGAAAGAAATGGAAAGTAGAGTTGATTTAGAAGCCATATCAGCATTCCAAGTCTTAAGCCATAAAGCTCTTCTGGCTAAGATAGCCAGAGACATAAATCTAACATCAACTCTAATAATATCAAAAATGGCATCACAGATGAAATTATTAGCATGCTGGAGAAGAATAATAATATCATGAGAATCACGATTTGTTACTTGTTGCGCTAGAGTTTCCAACCAAAAAGTTGAAGCTGCAGCAACATCAGCCAATGATATAGCAGGTCTAAGAAGATTACCTGAACATAGATAAGCTTTTCTTAGAAAAGATTCAATTTTTCTATCTAAAGGATCCTTAAACGAGGTACCATCTGACGTAGGAATGGTAGTACGTTTAGCAAGGGTAGAAATAGCCCCATCAACTTTAGGGATTTTGTCCCAAAATTCTAACCTGTCAGGCGGAACAGGATATAATTGCTTAAAACGTTTAGAAGGAGTAAATGAATTACCCAATTTATCCCATTCCTTAGCAATTACTGCAGAAATAGCATTAGGAACAGGAAAGACTTCTGGAATAACCGCAGGAGCTTTAAAAACCTTATCCAAACGTATAGAATTAGTATCAAGAGGACTAGAATCCTCTATTTCTAAAGCAATTAGTACTTCTTTAAGTAAAGAGCGAATAAATTCCATCTTAAATAAATATGAAGATTTATCAGCATCAATCTCTGAGACAGAATCCTCTGAACTAGAAGAGTCCAAAGAATCAGAATGATGGTGTTCATTTAAAAATTCATCTGTAGAGAGAGAAGATTTAAAAGACTTTTTACGTTTACTAGAAGGAGAAATAACAGACAAAGCCTTCTTTATGGATTCAGAAACAAAATCTCTTATGTTATCAGGAACATTCTGCACCTTAGATGTTGAGGGAACTGCAACAGGCAATGGTACATCACTAAAGGAAATATTATCTGCTTTAACAAGTTTGTCATGACAATTAATACAAACAACAGCTGGAGAAATAGCTACCAAAAGTTTACAGCAGATACACTTAGCTTTGGTAGATCCAGCAGGCAGTGGTTTTCCTGTAGTATCTTCTGGCTCAGATGCAACGTGAGACATCTTGCAATATGTAAGAGAAAAAACAACATATAAAGCAAAATAAATCAAATTCCTTATAAGACAGTTTCAGGAATGGGAAAAAAATGCCAAACATCAAGCTTCTAGCAACCAGAAGCAAATGAAAATGAGACTGAAATAATGTGGAGACAAAAGCGACGCCCATATTTTTTGGCGCCAAATAAGACGCCCACATTATTTGGCGCCTAAATGCTTTTGGCGCCAAAAATGACGCCACATCCGGAACGCCGACATTTTTGGCGCAAAATAACGTCAAAAAATGACGCAACTTCCGGCGACACGTATGACGCCGGAAACGGAAATGAATTTTTGCGCCAAAAAAATCCGCGCCAAAAATGACGCAATAAAATGAAGCATTTTCAGCCCCCGCGAGCCTAACAGCCCACAGGGAAAAAAGTCAAATTTTTGAGGTAAGACAAAATATGATAATTTAAAGCATAATCCCAAATATGAAACTGACTGTCTGGAAATAAGGAAAGTTGAACATTCTGAGTCAAGGCAAATAAATGTTTGAATACATATATTTAGAACTTTATAAATAAAGTGCCCAACCATAGCTTAGAGTGTCACAGAAAATAAGACTTACTTACCCCAGGACACTCATCTACATGTTTGTAGAAAGCCAAACCAGTACTGAAACGAGAATCAGTAGAGGAAATGGTAAATATAAGAGTATATCGTCGATCTGAAAAGGGAGGTAAGAGATGAATCTCTACGACCGATAACAGAGAACCTTATGAAATAGACCCCGTAGAAGGAGATCACTGCATTCAATAGGCAATACTCTCCTCACATCCCTCTGACATTCACTGCACGCTGAGAGGAAAACCGGGCTCCAACTTGCTGCGGAGCGCATATCAACGTAGAATCTAGCACAAACTTACTTCACCACCTCCCTTGGAGGCAAAGTTTGTAAAACTGATTTGTGGGTGTGGTGAGGGGTGTATTTATAGGCATTTTAAGGTTTGGGAAACTTTGCCCCTCCTGGTAGGAATGTATATCCCATACGTCACTAGCTCATGGACTCTTGTTAATTACATGAAAGAAATTAAAGCCTTGAGAATTGCTAATTATTTTATCTGTGATGCAAACATGCAAATTATTCACCTAAAAGCAAAGGTTTCTGGTTTTTCAGTTCAGACCCATCTGGCGCTCTGATTGAAGTCCTGGTCTGTGAATATGACTTCTAGTCTAGACTTCTTTCCCTTCCTTTTAAGGGAAATATTTTATTTGGTCCAGGCCTGGACTTCATTATCTCCATGGTTACAGGGGGCAAGGGTGCCTTCCTACTGCAGGATAAAAAGAACAAGTCTAACGCACAGAGTTCTAATTCTTGTTTCTTTCATTCTGAGAAATCCCAATGACAACAGTCCTCCTCTAAGCCTGAGCAAGCCAAGAGTACTTGGAAGCCAGCTCAATCCTGGAATAAATCCAAACAGAGCAAGTAGCCCGCTAAGACCAAATTGGCATTAAGGGGCAGCCCCCGATCTGTCACTGGATCGTGTAGGGGAAGACTGTTGCTGTTTCAGATGCTTGGTTCAGATATGTGCAGGATCCATGGGTCCTGGAGGTTATAGCTCAGGGATACAAGATAGGTTTCAAATATCATCCACTCAAGGGCAGATTTCTCCTGTCAAGCCTGTCTTCCAAGCCAGAAAAGAGGGAAACCTTTCTGGGGTCTGTCCTCCTTAGGGGTCATTATCCCGGTTCCTATCGCAGAGAAAGGTTTGGAATACTTTTCAAACCTATACCGAGTATCTCTGCAGCACCGAAAAAAATGGAGCGCATCCACAATCTAAGTGCAGTATAAAAGACAACACATTATTATAAAGGTTAAAAGTTTTGCACTCACAAAGATGCCCTCAAATGTATGAGGTATGTACAAGCCTTCAGTAATTATATACACATTTAAAGAGACAGAGATATAAATATCTCAAGGTATCAACCTAAGTATTAAGATAAATAGAGCTGAGTGTGGAGCCAGGTGGAAACCCAGAATAAAGACTTGACAACTAGCATGCTTGCAAGGCACTCAGTGCCTTGCAAGCATGCTAGTTGTCAAGTCTTTATTCTGGGTTTCCACCTGGCTCCACACTCAGCTCTATTTATCTTAATACTTAGGTTGATACCTTGAGATATTTATATCTCTGTCTCTTTAAATGTGTATATGAGAGTACTGAATTCCCTATCTTTTTATAAAGACTACTACTTATTTTCTCCCTATTTATAATAGTTTGCAATAGTTATATAGGGTCTGCACCTCTAGTTTGAATTTACTACACAGAGCTAAAATATTGGTAAATGGCTCCCTTATCTCCATTTTTTATTTTCTTCAGTAATTATATCTGTCCCAATCCAGGCAAGTCGTCCAATGTTATTCAATGTTCATCTTCTGTCAGTAACTTTTTCCTGACAGAATATGTATATGTACACACACTGGAAGCTATTTCATATATATGGCTATTTAGGAAAAGAATATCTTATAATAGCTTAATAACTAAGATGCCTCAACAGGCGATCGTGTGATTTAAACTGCATAGAATGGACCAAAATAAAGCCGGCTATAGTCCAAACCATGCTGCTTTCACATTCACTTCTCCTGTAAAAGGTGCGCTTGGTCTTACGCGTTTTACGGGCTCCTCCCCACTTCGTCAGAGGCTATGCCCTACCTAGCTCTGAACCTCCCTTTTATAGGGTGTTGTTATCTACACCCCCTTTCAACCAAAAGGTCAGAACCTGGGTGTGTATGCATTTGTGGGAACGGCTAAATGTAATGCAAGACTGACTATCGGATATCGCTGATCCGCTACTGGAAGTGTCTCTGTTCACTGTGTATCACAGATTGTAAGCGGTCAACTAAATGTCACATATTAAATGTATATTTACAATGGTTGTCTGCATTCACCGGTATATATCTAAAATAGTAATATCATCATTACAAATAAAAAATGCATATTATTTACACACAATAAATATATGTTATATAAAATACCAATATATAAAATATTTCATAACAGAACTTAGCATGATTTCGAATTGAATATTGTATAATAAATTAATTATGGATCTATAGATTTGTTTGAACCTTATGTTCATATATACAACTTAACATCTATTTTGAAAGTATTTGATAACGCTGTTATGATCTGTTAATTTCATTCATAGGTCACAATCATTTACATGGCTACTCTCTGTAAGGTAATTACACCATTATATTCATCGTGAGGATATATATGTAATGTCTTTATTTCTACATTCACCTATTATTCCTTACAATCTCTCAGAATACTATAATCCTAGGTGTCTAAAAATGCAGCTAAATCAATATCTCGATTGAGACCCCCGGACCCATAGTATTTAGCCTATGGATCCAGAAGGTCTCACGCTGTCTAAGTTGTAGGAGGCAATCCCTTCCCCTCGCTGTCCTTTTGACATGTGCAATGGTGTACCTCTAAGAAGTGAGCTGACACCCCATGGGTGTCTAACCCCACCTCTATGTTTCTGAGGTGCTCGCTGAACCTCGTCTTAACGGGGCATTTTGTGCGTCCTATATAGATTTTGTCACACAAGCACCTCAGAAGATACACCACAAAGTTGGTTTTACACGTCATAAGTCCCTTAATTTTATAATTTTTTTCATCTTTAGTTTTCCCAAACTTCTACTTATTTTGACCAATATGACTACAACAAGTGCACCCTTTTCTTCCACATCTAAAGAACCCTTGGGTATTTTTCTCGAGCCAATTGTTGTGTTTATTATTTTGTTTTAGCATACTTGGACTTTTTCTATTCTTTAAATTAATATTTTTCTTAAAGATCACTTGTCCATTTTCACTGAGTGTGTCTTTAAGAACCGGATCCTGCATCAGGATATGCCAATGTTTTTTAACAGCCCTTTCAATTTCTTTAGCAGCCCTATTGTACTTGGTTACTAACTGAACCTTACGTTTGTCCATAATTTCCCCTTGGTTATTTTGTTTAGCCTGTTTTTTCTTCTTAATGAGTTCATACCTATTCATTTTATCAACTTTCTATTTTATTTCTATTAATAGATTCTCTGGGTATCCATTTGCTAAAAACCTATTAGTAATTATATATATATAAATATTTTTAAAGGGACATACACATTACTAGTATTTCACTAGTTGAGTTATGAACTGTATGAACTCTGGTAATACCACTGCTTAGAAGCAACTTGTGGATTTGATATTTAGTATACAAATTGGAATATTGAGGATTATTGTGTAAATCAGAACATCTATATGTTTTTTCAACTTTGAAAGTGGAGCGGTTCCAAATAAAGAGGGATCTTTCTGCCCAATTCTGGACCTAAAGTGCTTAAACAAATTTCTAAATGTCCCCTCGTTCAAGATGGAGACAATAAAGTCCATCCTTCCCCTAGTTCAGGAAGGACAGTTCATGACCACAACGATCACTTCCAGTTCCCAAGGTTTGCATTCCTGGACCAGCCCTTCCAGTTCATTGCACTGCTGTTTGGTCTAGCTACTGCTCCAAGGATTTTTACGAAGGTTCTAGGGGCTCTTCTTGCTGTTTCCAGAACACGGGGTATAGCAGTAGCTCCCTACTTGGACGATATTCTGGTACAAGCTCCATCTTTTCGTCTGGCGGAGGACCATTTGGTATCTCTTCTCTCTCTTCTTTGATCTCTTGGGTGGAAGATAAACTTAGAAAAGAGTTCTCTTATTCCAAGCACCAGGGTAGAATTCCTGGGTACTGTAATAGACTCCATATCCATGAGGATATTCCTAACAGACCAGAGACATTGCAAGCTAGCTTCGGCATGTCTTGCCCTCCGGACCACCTTAAGGCCATCTGTGGCTCAGTGTACTGAGGTAATTGGTCTCATGGTGTTCAGCATGGACATCATTCCCTTTGCCAGGTTCTGTCTCAGACCGTTGCAGCTGTGCATGCTGAGGCAGTGGAACAGCGATCATTCGGATCTGTCTCAACAGATTTCTCTGGACCACCGGTCAAGAGAATGGCTCTCTTGGTGACTCTATCCAAATCATCTGTCCCAAGGAACATCCTTTCTAAGACCATCCTGGGAGATTGTGACTACGGGCGCAAGTCTATCAGATGGAGAGCTGTTTGGGGTGCCAAGAAGGCACATGGCCTGTGGTCTCAGGAGGAACGCTTCCTCCTGATCAACATTCTGGAACTTCGGGCAATCTTCAATGCTCTGAAGGCTTGGCCCCTTCTGGGTTCGTCCTGGTTTTTGATACTGATTGCTCCATCGTGGCATTGAAGGACGTGGTTCGCGGATCTGGTGGGGATGTCATCTTCTCCTCCATGGAAGTTACCTTGTCGCAGGGATCTGCTGGAACAAGGTCCTTTTGTTCATCAAAATCTAGATTCTCTGAGGCTGACTGCGTGGAGATTGAGTGCTTAGTCCTAGCTAAGAGAGGTTTTTCTGAGAGAGTTATTGATACTCTCATTCAAGCTTGTAAGCCGGTTACTTGTTGCATCTATCATAAGGTGTGGAGAACCTATTTATTCTGGTGTGAAGAGCATGGATTCGCCTGGCATAAAGTTAAGGTTGCCAGGATCCTATCATTTCTCCAGGATAGACTGTAGAAGGGTCTTTCTGCCAGTACCCTGAGGGGACAGATTTCGGCCCTGTCTGTTTTACTGCACAAGAGGCTCTCTGAGCTTTCTGATGTACAGTCCATTGTTAAGGCTCTAATTAGAATCAGACCTGTGCCAGGATCCTATCATTTCTCCAGGATAGACTGTAGAAGGGTCTTTCTGCCAGTTCCCTGAGGGGACAGATTTCGGCCCTGTCTGTTTTACTGCAAAAGAGACTCTTGGAGCTTCCTGATGTACAGTCCTTTGTTAAGGCTCTGATTTGAATCAGACCTGTGTTTAGATCTAAGGCTCCTCCTTGGAGTCTGAATCTTGTTCTTAAGGTTTTGCATCGGGCTCTGTTTAAACCGATGCATGAAATTGGCATTAAGTTGTTGTCCTGGAAGGTTCTTTTCCTACTGGCTATTGCGTATGCACGCAGAGTTTCTGAGATTGCTGCTTTGCAATGTGAGCCTCATTATCTGGTGTTCCATTCTGATAAGGCTGTCCTACGTACTAAGTTAGGTTTTCTTCCTAAGGTAGTGTCAGGCCGCAGCATCAATCAAGAGATTGTGGTTCCTTCCTTGTGTCCCAATCCTTCTTCTTTGAAGGAACGTTTGCTTCATAATTTGGACGTGGTTCGCGCCTTGAAGTTCTATCTTCAGGCTACTAAGGATTTTAGACAAATTTATTCCTTGTTTGTTGGCTATTCTGGGAAGCGTAAGGGTCAGAAGGTCTCTTTGACTTTCTTATCCTTTTGGTTACGGAGTGTTATCCACTTTGCTTATGAGTCAGCGGGACATAAACCTCCTCAGAGAATTACGGCTTATTCTACTAGAGCAGTGGCTTCCTCTTGGGCCTTTAAGAACGAGGCCTCAATGGATAAGATTTGTAAGGCGGCTACCTGGTCCTCCTTACTAGGGATGGGCGAATGTTTTGCAACATTCGAAAAATGAAACGAATTTTAACACATTCGTTCAAATCGAATTTCGAATGTTTACATAACATTCTAACATTCGAATTTTGAATGTTCGGTTTCGAATTACATTCGAAAATATTAGTTTTGAACAATTTGAATTTATATTTGTATTAGTATTTCTAATGCTTTCTTTAAATGTAATATTCGAATTATGCAATATTCGAATTCGAAAAATTAGAATTTATATGTTTGTAATAGTATTTCTAATGCTTTCTTTAAATGTAATATTCGAATTATGCAATATTCTATATAGAAACATTCAAAATTATATATTTGTATCTATTATGTATCAATTTACTAGATTCTCGCCCTACCACATGAACTATTGAACTTCTGACTAGTATTTGTTAAATAGAATGTTAAATTCGAAATTTCAAATGTGGACATTCAATATAATTATAAACATTCAAATTTGATTAATAATTCGAATTTCGGTAATAACATTCATTCTTACATTCGATTTGGAAATTTACACATTCGCCCATCCCTACTCCTTACATACTTTTTCAAAATTTTACAAGTTTGATAATTTTGCTTCAGCTGAAGCAGCCTTTGGGAGAAAAGTTTTGCAGGCTGTGGTGCCCTCAGATTAGGGTCCGCCTTTCTTTTTGTCTCTCCCGTTATCATTCAGTGTCCTCTAGAGCTTGGGTATAAGTTTCCCAACAGTAAGGAATGAAGCCGTGGACTCTCCTTATATTAAGAAGGAAAACATAAATTATGCTTACCAGATAATTTAATTTCCTTCTGTATAAGGAGAGTCCACGGCCCCCGCCCGTGTTCTCCGATGGGTGGCCCTTTAAATTATATATTTCTTCTGGCACCTTTTATAACCTCATATTTTTTCTACTGTTCCTTGTTCCCTCTGCAGAATTACTGTGGGTTGAGGGAAATGGGAGAGGTATTTGAGCCTTTGGCTGGGGTGTCTTTGCCTCCTTCTGGTGGCCAGGTTCAGTATTCCCCAACAGTAAGGAATGAAGCTGTGTACTCTCCTTATACAGAAGGAAATTAAATTATCTGGTAGGCATAATTTGTTTTTTAAAATTTCAATATTTTTGCCACTATGATATGTTTATTCTGTGCCTCCTTCCTTAGAATGTTTATAGGCTAGAAATAGAATTAAGATGTAATGAAAAATATTCATGTGGTTAAGAAAGGGTTATCAGTGTAACTAGGAAGGGTTAAACTGTGACATATGTATAACCACTCCCACTTTGTCAAATGTGAATTCTGATTGGTCAGCCTATTATTGGAGATGGGTTTAAATGTTCAGTGTGTGTAGTTTGTATTCAGCTTGACAAAGGGGAAGGTGCCTCGAAATGTTGCTTGTCAATAAACCATTTTCACTTTTAGAACAGAGTGTACAACTTTCATATGTTTTACAAGTATACTGGAGGAAGAGGGTAAACTCCACAAGCTAGCACCCACTCATATGGTGTTTTGAGATTTCTACAAGGGAGTGCTGGTCCCAACCTACATACTTTTCCTTATTACTTTACTTTATTTATAAAGCACCAACATATTCCGCAGCACTGTCCAGGAATACACCAAAACAGAACAGTGCTCCCACTGGCAAGAAATAATAATGATGTTGGTACATTCAAATATAATAATAAAAAAGCGCCAATAATAATATGTAGAAACAACAGCACCATGTGAGCACTAAATAAAAACTGAATAGAAAATAGAACAAACCCCACTATGGGTTTCAAGGACTCAATTATAGTAATGTTCAAATAACTTCAACAAAGTTAAAAAACAAACAAAGAAAAACATATACTTTATTATAGAATATTATGCACAACATGTTCCCCAGACTGCTTTACACTTAAAACAAATACTGTAATTAATAGACTTGTTGGCGAGGAATACATCAAAGAGGTTGTTGCTATAGCACAGGATACATTAATTCATCTGTATACCACGTCTAGTATTAATGTTGATTAAACATTCATGGTATTAAAAAAAGAAGCTAAATTACCACAATTTATTGCAGTTTGATTACTTAAAGGGACAGTCTAGTCAAAATTAAACGTTCATGATTCAGACAGGGCATGCAATTTTAAACAACTTTCCAATTTACATGTATCTTTAAATTTGCTTTGTTCTATCGGTATTCTTTGTTGAAAGGTAAACCTAGGTAGACTTGTATGCTCATTTCTAAGTCGTTGAAGGCTGCCTCTTATCTCAGTGCATTTAATACTTTTTCACAGTAAGACAACGCTAGTTCATGTGCGTTATATAGATAGCATTGTGCTCACACCCGTGGAGTTATTAATGAGTCAGCACTGATTGACTAAAATGCAAGTCTGTCAAAATAAATTAAATAAGTGGGCAGTATGCAGAGGCTTAGATACAAGGTAATCACAGAGGTAAAAGTATATTAATATAACCATGTTGGTTATGCAAAACTAGGGAAAGGAATAATCTATCTTTTTAAACAATAAAAATGATAAAGTAGTATGTCCCTTTAATTCACTAAAACTGCCGTTCATCTAATGTGCTGAAAGAAAACAATTAGGCAGCAATAACTTTAAGCATTTTATAGGTTACACAATTCTGGAGTAGACTGTCCTTCTAAGCTTATCAGAAAACCTCTTCAGATAGGATCAACAAAATGATACATTCTAATTATTGTAGTGTACTATATTTTCATGTAAATGCCAATTATTTAATATACAAATGTGATTTCTTTTTACTTCAAGAGATCAGCTACTTTATATTAAAAATCAATTACAATAAACAATGTGTCCGTGTGTGTTTGTACAATGTATATAATGTATGTTATACTTTTATACATTGGAGTATAGGAACGCTGAGGCACTATTTGAGATGGTAACCTTTCCAATTAAAGATATTTACACATATGAACAAGGCAGCATGTGCCCATCTTATAGTCAGCTGCTTCCTTAAACTCATCACACAGCACTTCTTCAGCTGCCCAAGACTGACTTCTTTTATTTCAGCTCTATATCACATTAAACCCTAGACCAGATACAGATGCATCCCACACCTGCACTCAATTTAAATCAGTTTTATGCCATCAACACCGGATCCCAGACAAGATGCATGTCCCTACATTCCTTACTACACCCACTTTATACCGGCTATATGCCTAGTAAACAGGGCCCCAAGAAAGATGCATGCCCCTATATCCCTAACTACACCCACTTTATACCAGCTATATGCCAACTACACAGGTTCCCAGGCAAGATGCATGCCTCTACATCCCTTACTACACCCACTTTATACCAGCTATATGCCAACTACACAGGGTCCAGGCAAGATGCATGCCCCTACATCCCTTACTACACCCACTTTATACCAGCTATATGCCAACTACACAGGTTCCCAGGCAAGATGCATGCCTCTACATCCCTTACTACACCCACTTTATACCAGCTATATGCCAACTACACAGGGCCCAGGCAAGATGCATGCCCCTACATCCCTTACTACACCCACTTTATACCAGCTATATGCCAACTACATAGGGCCCAGGGAAGATGCATGCCTCTACATCCCTTACTACACCCACTTTATACCAGCTATATGCCAACTACACAGGGCCCAAGGCAAGATGCATGTCCCTACATCCCTTACTACACCTACTTTATACCAGCTGTATGCCAACTACACAGGGCCCCAAGCAAGATGCATGTCCCTACATCCCTTACTACACCTACTTTATACCAGCTGTATGCCAACTACACAGGGCCCCAAGCAAGATGCATGCCTCTACAACTTTAGTACACCCACTTTAAACCAGCTATATACTACACAGGGCCCAAGGCTAGATGCATGCCCCTACATCCCTTACTAGACCCACTTTATACCAGTTATATGCCAACTACACAGGGCCCCAGGCAAGATGCATGCCCCCTGTATCCCATGCTACACCCACTTTATACAAGCTATAAGCCAATTACACAGGGCTCCAGGCAAGTTGCATGCCGACTTCATCCCCTGCTAAATTCACTTTATACCAGCTATATGCCAACAGCACAAATCCCCAGACAGTGTGCTTGTGTGTCACAGGCTATGTGATATTTCAGTATACATGTGAGTCACTGTCTGTGTGATATCACTGTGTGCATGTGTGTAACTGGTTGTGTGATATATCAATGTGTGCATATGTGCCATTGGTTGTGTGATATGTCAGTGTGCATGTATGTATGTATGTATGTATGGGGTACTTGTAAAGCGCCACTAATCACCCGTAAGGGTCTCAAGGCGCTGCTCATTTTATCAACCTCGGAAGGATGAAAGGCTGAGTGGACCTCGCCGGTGATCGAAACTACAACCCTTGGGTTGCTACAGAGCTCAGTCACAGTGCTTTAGCATGCTGAACTATCTGTCCAGCCTGCATGTGGGCCACTGGTTATGTGATATCACTGTGCACGTGTATCACTGGTTGTGTGATGTGTCACTGTTTTTGTGATATCAGTGTGAGCATGTGTTTCACAGGCTGTGTGATATATCAATATGCATGTGTGCCACTAGTTATGTGATATCACTGTGTGCATGTGTGCCACTGGTTATGTGATATCACTGTGTGCATGTGTGCCACTGGTTATGTAATATCCCTGTGTGCATCTGGTTATGTGATATCAATGTGTGCATGTGTGTCTCTCGTAATTTGATATCAATGTGTGCATGTGTGTATCTGGTAATGTGATATCACTGTGTGCATGTGTGCCACTGGTTATGTTATATCACTGTGTGCATGTGTGTCTCTAGTTATGTGATATCCCTGTGTGCATGTGTGTATCTGGTTATGTGATATCACTGTGTACATGTTTGTCTCTGGTTATGTGATATCCCTGTGAGCATGTGTGCCACTGGTTATGTGATATCACTGTGTGCATGTGTATCTCTGGTAATGTGATATCACTGTGTGCATGTGTGCATCTGGTTATGTGATATCCCTGTGTGCATGTGTGTCTTTGGTTATGTGATATCATTGTGTGCATGTGTGCATCTGGTTATGTGATATCACTGTGTGCATGTGTGTCTCTGGTTATGTGATATCCCTGTGAGCATGTGTGCCACTGGTTATGTGATATCACTATGTGCATGTGTGTCTCTGGCTTAGTGATATTACTGTGTGCATGTGTGCCACTGGTTATGTGAAATTACTGTGTGCATGTGTGTCTCTGGTTATATGATATCACTGTGTGCATCTGGTAATGTGATATCACTGTGTGCATGTGTGTCTCTGGTAATGTGATATCACTGTGTGCATGTGTTCCACTGGTTATGTGATATCACTGTGTGCATGTGTGCCACTGGTAATGTGATATCACTATGTGCATGTGTGCCACTAGTTATGTGATATCACTGTTTGCATGTGTGCATCTGGTTATGTGATATCAATGTGTGCATCTGGTTATATGATATCCCTGTGTGCATCTGGTTATGTGATATCCCTGTGTGCATCTGGTTATGTGATATCAATGTGTGCATGTGTGTCTCTGGTAATGTGATATCAATGTGTGCATGTGTGTATCTGGTAATGTGAAATCATTGTGTGCATGTGTGCTACTGGTTATGTTATATCACTGTGTGCATGTGTGTCTCTAGTTATGTGATATCCCTGTGTGCATGTGTGTATCTGGTTATGTGATACCACTGTGTGCATGTTTGTCTCTGGTTATGTGATATCCCTGTGATGATGTGTGCCACTGGTTATATTACTGTGTGCATGTGTGTCTCTGGCTTTGTGATATTACTGTGTGCATGTGTGCCACTGGTTATGGAAAATTACTGTGTGCATGTGTGTCTCTGGTAATGTGATATCAATGTGTGCATGTGTGTATCTGGTAATGTGATATCACTGTGTGCATGTGTAACACTGGTTATGTGATATCACTGTGTGCATGTGTGCCTCTGGTTATGTGATATCCCTGTGAGCATGTGTGCCACTGGTTATGTGAAATTACTGTGTTCATGTGTGTCTCTGGCTTTGTGATATTACTGTGTGCATGTGTGCCACTGGTTATGTGAAATTACTGTGTGCATGTGTGTCTCTGGTTATATGATATCAGTGTGTGCATGTGTGTGCCTGGTTATATGATATCACTGTGTGCATCTGGTTATGTGAAATCACTGTGTACATGTGTGTCTCTGGTAATGTGATATCACTGTGTGTATGTGTGCATCTGGTTATGTGATATCCCTGTGTACATGTGTGTCTCTGGTAATGTGATATCAATCAGTGCATGTGTGCATCTGGTTATGAGATATCACTGTGTGCATGTGTGTCTCTGGTTATGTGATATCACTGTGTGCATGTGTGTCTCTGGTTATGTGATATCACTGTGTGCATGTGTGCATCTGGTTATGTGAGATCACTGTGTGCATGTGTGCATCTGGTTATGTGATATCACTGAGTGCATGTGTGCATCTGGTTAAGTGATATAAATGTGTGCATCTGTGTCATGGATACCAGGCTGTCAAGGCTACCCCCTACTACCTGGCTCACTCCTTTTTACACCAGTTCTGGCCTTTTCAGAAATTACGGGATTTCCCAAACTCTTCCTGTCTCTTGTTTTAATATTTGCACCTCCTCACAGAAGAGCTGATTGCTGACCGCCTAACCCCTTTCCAGCTGGCCGGGCTCCTGGAACTACCGGCCGGCCGCACCACCCCGGATACCCACTCACCTTTACCGCAGGTTGCTCCAGCGGTTTGCCGCACAGCTCCTCTCTTTTGGGGATTGCTACCCCTAGGGAGGTGGGGTGATTGCCGGAAGGGAGCTCTCTTGGGAACTTGGGGTTTCAGACCCCCCTCTAATACCCTTGCCCACCAGTGGCTCCCGGTACCCCCAGACCCAGCTGGCACCCCTCCGCGCCCAGTTCACCCTGGAGGTGCTACAGGTGTAGTCAGATGGGTTATCTCAGAGCCCACTGTCTGGCGGGGGAAAGAACAAGGAATCCACCCCCGGCTCAATGAACCAGAGCCCCTGCTGGGGGCTACAGGGCCGCCGCCCACTGTTTAGACTCAAAGGGCCCAGCTGACTATGCCGACTGGGCAGAAGAAGAGATCGGGGTCCTGATATTAGAAGTGGGCTTAAGGGGAAGGTTTGCTTGTTTGCTGATGATACAAAAATTTGTAACAGGGTAGATGTTCCAGGAGGAGTTGATCAAATGAACTGTGATATTAATAAACTAGAGGACGGGTCAAATAAATGGGATCTGAAATTTAATATTACCAAGAGCAAAATTATGCATATAGGATCCAAAAACCCAAAGGCCAATTATAGTCTCAATGGTACATTACTGACTGTAATTAAGAAGAAAGGGATTTGGGAATTATTATTTCAGATAATTTAAAATTTGGTACACAATGCCGCAGTGCAGCCAGCAAGGCCAGTCAAATGCTTGGTTGCATTGGAAGAGGTTTTAGTAGCAGATATAGCAAGGTTCTTATGCCACTTTACAGATCATTAGTTAGACCAAATATGGAATACTGTGTACAGTTCTGGAGACCATATCTTCAGAAAGATATAAATAAACTAGAAGCTGTCCAAAGGAGGGCTACTAAAATGGTACATGGTCTAAAATATAAAACGTACAAAGAAAGACTCTATGATCTAAATATGTATAGTTTAGAAGATAGAAGGGAAAGAGGTGACATGATAGAAACCTTCAAATATATGAAGGGACTTAATAAAATAGAAGCTGAAAGCATTTTTCACAAAAAAATAAATGCCAAAACAAGGGGTCACAATCTAAAGTTAGAGGGTAGTAGACTCAGGAGAAATTTGAGGAAGCATTTTTTTTACAGAAAGGGTGGTGGATTCATGGAATAAACTTCCATTTGAGGTGGTAAACACAAAGACTGTGAAGGAATTTAAAAATGCCTGGGACATGCATAAGGTTATCCTAAGGGAAAAGTAACATGTAATATGGGTAGACTTGATGGGCCTTTTTGGTTCTTATCTACCGTCAAATTCTATGTTTCTATGTTTCTATGAGGTGGACCCCGTATAAGCCGTGACAGGCGACAACCGCCTGCACCACTGACAGGTCATCTGTATCAATGGCCAGCAGGCTTAGGGACTATGAGACAGTGGGGCAACTGTTACCCTTGTCCAGCCACACATGGTCACCAACTCAGACCGGACATGGAATTCCCTTACAGTTCATTTGGCTGAGGGTAAGGTGCACCTGATCCCTACAGCACAGGTTAAGCTAAATTGGGGTGCCGGCACCCATGCTGTAGAAGTAGTGGTAATGAACAATTTACCCACCAAGGTCTTGCTGGGAAACGACCTGGGGAACCTTGCATCCTCCTTTGTCTGAGACAGCCCCATGGATGCTTGCCCAGTTACCACCCACCAGCAAGTCAGACGGCAGGCCACCGCACATGTTTTGGGGACCAAGGTAAGCCATTACCCCCCCCAACTCCTAACCAGACCACTGACCATTTATCCTGGACGTCCTCTACCGACTTTCCCCAGGAGACATTGAGAGACCCAACCATAGCTCCCTACCCAAGGGGCCTAGGAAGAGACCGGTTAGAATGGGAGGGAGGGCTCCTATACAGGGTTACTGAGAGGGGGGAGGCAGGCAGATGCCCAAGCTCCAGCTGGTGGTAGCACAGAAGTATGAGTACGACCTGCTGCGTATAGGGCGCGGCATTCCCCTGGCAGGACATCTAGGAATCACTAGGACCCGTCACTGACTGACTCAGACCTTTCTTTGGCAGGGGGTTACAGGGGATGTTAGGCAGTACTGCTGGACCTGTGACCTTTGCCAGAGAGTAAGCAAGAAAGGGGACCACTCCAAGGCCTCCCTGTACACCCTCTGCATCATTGGCGAACCCTTCAGCAGAGTAGCTGTAGACATTGTTGGTCCCTTGCCCCATCCCAGCCCCTCCGGGAAAATATACTGACAGTGGTAGATAATGCCACCCGATATCCGGGGGCAATCCTGTCCAATATGCAGGCAGAGACAGTGGCCAGTGATCTCAGACCAAGGAACCCAGTTCACTGCTGAGCTCACCCACCAGCTATTGAGGTTTTGCAGGATAAGACCCCTGCCAAGCTCTCCATATCACCCCAGACTAATGAGTTGTACGAGAGGTTCAATGGGACCCTGAAGCAGCTGCTTAGGATGTTCTCGGCCGCCCACAAAGACTGGGAGAGATGCCTGCTGCACCTCCTGTTCGCATACCGAAAGGTGCCTCAGGAATCCACTGGTTTCTCCCCCTTTGAATTAGTGTATGGTCGGAGGGTGAGGGGGCCCCTAGACCTACTTAGAGCCGACTGCTCCATTGTGGGGTAGGTCCTGGAATTCAGGGACCGACTGAAGGACCTCACCGAAAGGGTGCAAGAGAACCTTCAGATCGCCCAAGGTAGGCAGAAACGATGGTACGACAGGAATGCTCTTATCTGAACCCTAGACATAGGACAGAAGGTCCTGGCCCTGAAGTCTGTCAAGATGGACAAGCTACAGGCTTCCTGGCAAGGACTCTATCGAGTAGTAGAGCAGCTGTGTGACACAACCTATCTGGTAGCCAAATGCTCTGAGGACTGGGTCCGCCGGACCTTTCATGTGAACATGCTGAAGGCATACCAGGAGAGACCAGAGGAAGTAGCCGCAATATGTGCTCCGGCTATAGAGGACTTGAAAGTCTCCCCATGCCGGAGCTACCTGAGCGGAATACGCCACCCATAGACGTACGTGACATAAAAATAGACAAGAGGCTATGGACTAGGTAGAGGGAGCAAGTCAGACAGGTGCTAGAGAGCTGACAAGACATGTTCTCCACTGAACCTGGGTATACCACAGTAGCGGTGCACTAAGTGGAGACCCAGGGACAGGCACCCCTGTGGCAGCCAGCATACTGGGTCCCCAATTCAGTGAGCAAAAATATGCGCAGTGAGCTCAGGGAGATGCTGGACACAGGTGTTATTGAGCTGTCCAACAGTCCCTAGAAATCCCAGGTGGTACTAGTACCTAAACGAGACGGGACCACGTGGTTCTGCATAGACTACCATAGGCTCAATGACAGAACCACAACCAATGCCTACCCTATGCTCCGAGTAGATGACCTCCTAGACCGTATCACCTGTGGCAACTTACTGACCACCCTAGACCTCTACAAGGGGTACTGGCAAATCCCCCTGGACCCAAAATCCGTTCCAAAGTCGGCATTCATTACCCCATTCGGCCTATACCAGTTTAAGGTCATGCCATTTGGGATGAAGAATGCTCCGGCGACCTTCCAGAGGATGATTGATCGCCTTCTTGATGGCCTCCAGGATTATGCCTGTGCATACCTGGATGACATTGCGGTCTACAGCGATACCTGGGAAGACCATTTGGCCATCTAGGCATCGTTCTGGACTGCATCAAGGCTGCAGTGCTGACGTTTAAGCCAGACAAATGTAAAGTAGGGTGCTTGGAGGTCCAGTACATTGGGCACCGGGTAGGCTGTAGAAAGCAGCAGCCGTAGCTGGCTAAAATTGAGGCTGTTGCGAACTGGCCAACCCTCAAAACCAAGACTCAGATCTTAGCTTTCCTAGGGACCGCAGGGTACTACCGCAAGTTTGTCCAAAACTACAGTGCCCTAGCCAAACCCCTGACTGACCTGACTTGCAAAAAGCTGCCCCGACAGGTCCTTTGGTCCCCCGAGTGTGAGACTGCCTTCCGAAGCCTCAAAACAGCTCTAACTTTTGCCCCTATCCTGGCTGCTCCTAACCTATCTAAATGTTTTTGTGTCCATACAGATGCCTCCATGTTTGGGTTGGGAGCAGTACTGAGCTACGTGGATGAGGAGGGCCATGAGCACCCTGTAGCCTCTATCAGTAGGAAGCTATTGCCCAGAGAAGTAGGCTACATGGCAGTGGAGAAAAAATGCCTGGCCCTGGTGTGGGCCCTTAAAAAGCTACAACCGTACCTCTATGGAAGGGCTTTCACCGTCCTCACTGACCACAACCCCTTGGTCTGGCTCAACAGAGTCTTGGAGGACAATGGACCCCTGTTGGAGTGGAGTTTAGCCTTGTAGCCCTTCAACTTTACTATACGATACCAGCCAGGAAAGAGCAATGGGAATGCTGATGGACTTACTCAGCAAACTGACTTGGAATAGCTCCCTAGACAGTCCCAGGCCGACTCGTGTATAGATCTAGCCGGGTCTTCTGGGCTTTTCAGGGGGGAGCACTGTCATGGATACCAGACTGCCAAGGCTACCCCCACCCCCCTACTACCTGGCTCACTCCTTTTTACACCAGTTCTGGCCTTTTCAGGGCTTACGGGATCTCCCAAACTCTTCCTGTCTCTTGTTTTAATATTTGCACCTCCTCACAGAAGAGCTGATTGCTGACCGCCTAACCCCTTTCAGGCTGGCAGGCTCCTGCATCTACCAGCCAGCAACACCACCCCGAATACCTGCTCACATTTACCGCAGGTCGCTCCAGCGGCCCTTTGCCCCAGAACTCTGCTCTTTTGGGGATTGGTACCCCCTAGGGAGGGCAAGAGTTGAGGTGATTGCTGGAAGGGAGCTCCCTTGAGAACTTGGGGTTTTGGACCCCCCTCTACAATCCTACTCCCCCTGGCTTACCCGGTGTATGTTTGATAAGCGTCCGCTCCAGCCCACAGCGACAGATCATGTTGCTTTTTGGACTGTGACATCTGGGGTCTAAGGGCTTTCCAACAACACCCTGGAAGTTCTGCCGCTCCCCCGGGATCACCCTGAAACCACCACCTCTATATAACTGGGACTATATGAGACTATGGACACTATGGGGGGCGCCAGCATGTCTGGAGGGGCGGGAATGGCGGGAGATCTGGGGGTCTGATAAGACCCTTATCAAGATGAGCTGGGTGTATATATGTGTGTGTGTTTTCACAATAAGTATGCTCATGATCCACCTGAATACTGGTTCTGTCTGGTTATTTGGGTGGGTTCCAGCTATAATCACTTTCCTCCGCTCTATACAAGTTCCATAGACAGAAGGGACCCTCTTGGCGGAGCTACCCAGTCGGGGTAGCCAGTGTCTATCCAAATCTGGCTATGTGATATCACTGTGTGCATGTGTGCATCTGGTTATGTGATATCCCTGTGTGCATGTGTGCATCTGGTTATGTGATATCACTGTGTGTATGTGTGCATCTGGTTATGTGATATCACTGTGTGCATGTGTGCAACTGGTTATGTGATATCACGCTGTGCATGTGTGCCACTGGTTATGTGAAATCACTCTGTACACGTGTGCATCTGGTTGTGTGATATGACTGTGTACACATGTGCATCTGGTTATGTGATAACATCATTTATGTAAGAACTTACCTGATAAATTCATTTATTTCATGTAATTGGCAAGAGTCTATGAGCTAGTGACGTATGGGATATACAATCCTACCAGGAGGGGCAAAGTTTCCCAAACCTCAAAATGCCGATAAATACACCCCTCACCACACCCATAATTCAGTTTAACGAATAGCCAAGTAGTGGGGTGATAAAGAAAGGAGTAAAAAGCATCAACAAAGGAATTTGGAAAAAAATTGTGCTGTATACAAAAAAATCAAAACCACCAAAAAAAGGGTGGGCCTCATGGACTCTTGCCAATATGATAGAAATTAATTTATCAGGTAAGTTCTTACATAAATTATGTTTTCTTTCATGTAATTGGCAAGAGTCCATGAGCTGAGTGACATATGGGATAGCAATACCCAAAATGTGGAACTCCATGCAAGAGTCACTAGAGAGGGAGGGATAAAATAAAAACAGCCATTTTCCGCTGAAAAAAATAATCCACAACCCAAAATATAAGTTTATTCTCATAAATGAAAAGAAAAACTTAAAACATAAGCAGAAGAATCAAACTGAAACAGCTGCCTGAAGAACTTTTCTACCAAAAACTGCTTCTGAAGACCAAGTTGCTGCTTTGCAAATCTGATCAACTGAAACTTCATTCTTAAAAGCCCATGAAGTGGAGACTGATCTAGTAGAATGAGCTGTGATTCTCTGAGGCGGGGATTTACCCGACTCCAAATAAGCTTGATAAATCAAAATCTTTAACCACAAAGCCAAGGAAACAGCAGAAGCCTTCTGACCTTTTCTAGAACCAGAAAAGATAAAAAATAGAATAGAAGTCTTCCTGAAATCTTTAGTAGCTTCAACATAATATTTCAAAGTTCTTACCACATCCAAAGAATGTAAGGATCTCTCCAAAGAATTCTTAGGATTAGGACACAAGGCAGGGACAACAATTTCTCTATTAATGTTGTTAGAATTCACAACCTTAGGTAAGAATTTAAATGAAGTCTGCAAAACCGCCTTATCCTGATGAAAAATCAGGAAAAGGAGATTCACAAGAAAGAGCAGATAATTCAGAAACTCTTCTAGCAGAAGAGATGGCCAAAAGGAGCAACACTTTCCAAGAAAGTAGTTTAATGTCCAAAGAATGAATAGGCTCAAACGGAGGAGCCTGTAAAGCCTTCAAAACCAAATTAAGACTCCAAGGAGGAGAGATTGATCTAATGACAGGCTTGATACTAACCAAAGCATGTACAAAATAGTGAATATTAGGAAGTTTAGCAATCTTTCTGTGAAATAAAACAGAAACAGCAGAGATTTGTCACTTCAAGGAACTTGCAGACAAACCCTTATCCAAACCATCCTGAAGAAACTGTAAAATTCTAGGAATTCTGAAAGAATGCCAAGAGAATTTATGAGAAGAACACCATGAAATATAAATCTTCCAAACTCGATAATAAATCTTTCTAGAAACAGATTTACAAGCCTGTAACATAGTATTAATCACTGAGTCAGAGAAACCTCTATGACTAAGCATTAGGCGTTTAATTTCCATACCTTCAAATTTAATGATTTGAGATCCTGATGGAAAAACGGACCTTGAGACAGAAGGTCCGGCCTTAATGGAAGTGGCCAAGGTTAACAACTGGACATCCGAACAAGATCCGCATACCAAAATCTGTGAGGCCATGCTGGAGCCACCAGCAATACAAATGATTACTCCATGATCATTTTGGAGATCACTCTTGGAAGAAGAACTAGTGGTGGGAAAATATAAGCAGGTTGATAACACCAAGGAAGTGTCAACGCATCCATTGCTTCCGCCTGAGGATCCCTGGACCTGGACAGGTACCTGGGAAGTTCCTTGTTTAGATGAGAAGCCATCAGAGCTATTTCTGGAAGACCCCACATCTGAACAACCTGAGAAAAGACATCTGGATGGAGGGTCCACTCCCCCAGATGTAAAGTCTGACGGCTGATATAATCCACCTCCCAAATGTCTATACCTGGGATATGAACCGCAGAAATTAGACAGGAGCTGGATTCCGCCCAAGCAAGTATCTGCGATATTTCTTTCATAGCTTGGGGACTGTGAGTCCCACCCTGATGATTGACATATGCCACAGTTGTAATATTGTCTGTCTGAAAACAAATGAACGGTTCTCTCTTCAACAGAGGTCAAATCTGAAGAGCCCTGAAAATCGCACGGAGTTCCAAAATATTGGTTGGTAATCTCGCCTCTTGAGATTTCCAAACCCCTTGTGCTGTCAGAGATCCCCAAACAGCTCCCCAACCTGAAAGACTTGCATCTGTTGTGATCACAGTCCAGGTTGGACGAACAAAAGAGTCCCCTTGAACTATACGATGGTGATCTAACCACCAAGTCAGAGATAGTCGAACATTGGGATTTAAGGATATTAATTGTGATATCCTTGTATAATCCCTGCACCATTGGTTCAGCATACAAAGCTGGAGAGGTCTCATATGAAAACGAGCAAAGGGGATCGCGTCCAATGCTGCAGTCATGAGACCTAAAACTTCCATGCATATAGCTACTGAAGGGAATGACTGAGACTGAAGGTTCCGACAGACTGCAACCAATTTTAAACGACTCTTGTCTGTTAGAGAAAGAGTCATGGACACTGAATCTATCTGGAAACCTAAAAAGGTTACCCTTATTTGAGGAATCAAAGAACTTTTTGGTAAATTGATCCTACAACCATGTTTTCGAAGAAACAACACTAGTTGATTTGTGTGAGATTCTGCAGAACGTAAAGACTGAGCTAGTACCAAGATATCGTCTAAATAAGGAAACACTGCAATACCCCGCTCTCTGATTACAGAGAGTAGGGCACCGATAACCTTTGAAAAGATTCTTGTAGCTATCGCTAGGCCAAAAGGAAGAGCAACAAATTGGTAATGCTTGTCTAGAAAAGAGAATCTCAGAAACTGATAATGATCTGGATGAATCGGAATATGAAGATATGCATCCTACAAGTCTATTGTGGACATATAATGTCCTTGCTGAACAAAAGGCAGAATAGTCCTTATAGTCACCATTTTGAAAGTTTGTACTCTTACTTAACGATTCAAAATTTTCAGATCCAGAACTGGTCTGAGTGAATTTTCTTTCATTGGGACAATGAATAGATTTGAATAAAACCCCAGACCCTGTTCCTAAAACGGAACCGGCATGATTACCTCTGAAAACTCCAGGTCTGAAACACACTTCAGGAAAGCCTGAGCCTTTACTGGATTTGCTGGGATGCGTGAGAGAAAATATCTTCTCACAGGAGGTCTTACTCTGAATCCTATTCGGTACCCCTGAGAGACAATACTCAGAATCCATTGATTTTGGACAGAATTTGTCCAAACATCCTTGAAAAATCTTAATCTGCCCCCTACCAGCTGAGCTGGAATGAGGGCCGCACCTTCATGTGGACTTGTGGGCTGGCTTTGGTCTCTTAAATGGCTTGGATTTATTCCAATTTGAGGAAGGCTTCCAATTGGAAACAGATTCCTTGGGGGAAGGATTAGGTTTCTGTTCCTTGTTCTGTCGAAAGGAACGAAAACGATTAGAAGCTTTAGATTTACCCTTAGGTCTTTTATCCTGAGGCAAAAAACTCCCCTCCCCCCAGTGACAGTTGTAATAATCAAATCCAACTGAGAACCAAATAACTTATTACCTTGGAATGAAAGAGATAGCAATCTAGACTTAGAAGTCATGTCAGCATTCCAAGATTTAAGCCACAAAGCTCTTCTAGCTAAAATAGCTAAAGACATTGGCCTCTAGTTATCAAAGACTGGCGGACCTGATCCGACAGTGCGGATCAGGTCCGCCAGACTTCGCTGAATACGGCGAGCAATACACTCCCCGTATTCAGCATTGCACCAGCAGCTCACAAGAGCTGCTGGTGCAACACCGCCCCCCGCAGACTCGCGGCCAATAGGCCGCCAGCAGGGGGGTGTCAATCAACCCCGATCGAGTTGATTTCCAGCGATGTCTGTCCGCCTGCTCAGAGCAGGCGGGCAGGTTATGGAGCAGCGGTCTTTGTGACCGCTGCTTCATAACTGCTGTTTCTGGCGAGCCTGCAGGCTCGCCAGAAACACGGGGCATCAAGCTCCATACGGAGCTTGATACATATGCCCCATAGATTTAACATCAATTTTGATGATATAAAAAATGGCATAGCAAATAAAATGATTAGCATGTTGAAGCAAGTGAACAATGCTAGACAAATCAGAATCCAATTCCTGTTGTGCTACATTTTCCAACCAAAAAGTTGATCAGCCAATGAAATTGCAGACCTGAGAAGATGACCTGAATATAAATAGGCTTTCCTTAGATAAGATTCAAGTTTCCTATCTAAAGGATCTTTAAAATAAGTACTATCTTCCATAGGAATAGTAGTACGTTTAGCAAGAGTAGAGATAGCCCCATCAACTTTGGGGATCTTTTCCCAAAACTCTAAAGTAACTGCTGGCAAAGGATACAATTTTTTAAACCTTAAAGAAGGAATAAAATAAGTACCAGGCCTATTCCATTCCTTAAAAATCATATCAGAAATAGCATCAGGAACTGGAAAAACCTCTGGAATAACTACAGGAGGTTTATACACTTAATTTAAACGTTTGTTAGTTTTAATATCAAGAGGACTAGTTTCCTCCATATCCAATGTAATCAACACTTCTTTTAACAAAGAATGAATATACTCTATTTTAAATAAATAAGAAGATTTTTCAGTGTCAATATCTGAGATAGGGATGGACGAATGTGTTTATATCCGAATTCGAATGTTAGAACGAATGTTATTGTAGAAATTCGATTTACATAATATAATGTTGATAAGAATGAATATTCTTAAAAATTGAATGTTATTTACAGTTTTCGAATGTCACATTCGAATTCAAATGTCACAATCGAATTCGAATGTCACATTCGAATTCGAATGTTACATTCGAATATCACATTAGAATTTGAATATTAAATTTATAAAACACAATTGTAGACTAGAAACACTATTTCGAATGTCACATTCAAATCGAATATCACATTCAAATTCGAATATTACATTTATAAAACACAGTATTAGACTAGAAATACTATTTTGAATTTGAATGTCACATTCGAATCGAATATCACATTCGAATCGAATATCACACATTTAAAACACAGTATTAGACTAGAAATACTATTTCAAATTCGAATGTGACATTCAAATTTGAATGTAGCATTCGAATTCGAATATTACATTTATTAAACACAGTTGTAGACTAGAAATACTATTTCAAATTTGAATGTCACATTCGAATTTGAATGCCACATTCGAATGAATTCGAATATTACATTTCGAAATTGAATGAATACATAGCTAAACATTCTATTATTCGAACAAATATTTTCGAATTTTATTGAAAAATTCGAAAACGAAAATTCGAAAATAGAATGTTAGAATGTTATATAAACATTCGAAATTCAATTCAAACAAACGAATGTATCAAAATTCATTTTAAATTTCAAATTTTTGGGGGCGTGGCTAGGCAGCGGCCATGAATGGTCGCAACATCTGAGGCTCCCAAAGTGAACTGCTCAATCTGCTGATTTAGGCAGTAATTCTGCACCATACAAAGGTAAATAGCCCATCTTCCACTAGATTAAAGAGCACTACATACCACTACCTTAACGCAGCAGAGCTAATGGTCTATGGGACCCAGATCTGGCCCTTTGAGATCTTAGGCGGTGGCCTCTACACAAGATCCTGACTCCCCCCCCCCCCCCCCGTGATTGGGGTACAGCAGTCTTCTACAGACTGTCCCTTATACTGCATAAGGGGGCCAACTTGCCAAACGCTTTCAAGATTTCCGTGTGCTGGGGAGCACTGCACAAACATTGACTCACAAATGGAGGCCCTGGATAAGTGGGAACACACAGTGACAGCAGCTTTTAAATAACCACTTCTGGAGCCTAGAGGAAAAATTGTGTAAAATTCTGTTCAGCCCAGGAGTCACTATAGTTTCTAAGAGACATGTTTACTGTGACCCTGTAGCTCTACTTTCCGGCTTGTCTGACTCAAAGTTGCCTACCCGTTACTGCCCAACAGATGATCCCTGCTCTGTGGAACCCTCACCTGTCATGGATGGCTGTCAAGGAAGACACATTGCACAGGATGACCCGACATGCAGTCTAGTGCTAGCGCCTCAACGTTGGCAGAGCGGACTGGTGCCTGAAACAGAAGCGAAGTCCACAACGGTTCTGGCAGAGGTACTAGGCTTTTCACTAGACACCCGAGTGCTGAGAACGGAAAGGCCCAGGAAACAGGTTGAGACTCTTCTTGGGGATGCCTGGTCCCCTAATATGAACAGGGGGATCCCAGTTTCGTTTAAGGCTGCAAAGAGATACTTGAAGAGTTGTAAGAGGTCCCACACCCACAGCTATGGGGGCTACATGTTAGTTAGTTGGATACCGGACTTTACCCCAGGGGACTGTATCAAACTAAAAGGAGGATTACGCCTAATGTCTCCCATAACAAACTATGAACAGCAGCAGAGACTTTTTGATCCAGGGGGAGAGGCTTTGTCCAACATGGCTGAGAGTTATAGCCATATTAGCCTTTGATCCACGGTTGAGACTTTACAGTAGTAACATGCCTTGTAAGGCAGAATAACTATGGGTTTATAAAAATCTACCCCAGTGCTATATGAGTATACCGGCACAGTACTGTTTATTTCTTAGTCTAATCCATTGTTTTATAGTATGTCTTGTTTTTCTCCTCTAGGGGGCACTCAGTTCAGTGTCTAATATTACCCATACTTTCCATCTTGCTCATTGTGCTTATACTGTGTTGCTAGCGGCCGTGGTGGCATGGTATGGCATAGGGGTCACCATAGAGGCAGTTAATATATAAGCCCTTTGATTTAATTCCAGTATATAGAAATTTTTGGGGATTCAGATAACAGAAACACATCCACAATAAGGGCACCTCAAAGCTTAGTTGTAACTTGCTAGGAATTTGTCTTCTATAGTAATTTAGGTTACTTGGAAACATTGCTTGCAACCTCTTACAATATATCCCCTGCTGAGTAACCTACACTAACACTACTTCCTTTTCTCGGCTGTGATGTAGAGCCCTCTTATACAATGTTCATTTTTATGCCCACTTTTCGAATCTGAGCAATATAAGCCCCCTACATATATATATAAATTATCTAAGATATACCTGCAGGGCGACTATTTACCTGCTTAGTAATATACTGACCCCCTCTATCTGCATCTGTAAGTAGACCTAATCCCCCAGTAAAACAGTATGAGACATGGTAATGTAGAGGTAGGCTCCTTACTAACAATGGTTTTGGCACAGTCCTTAGCCATCAAAATACTATAATAATGAACCTCTACCCTAGCTATCTCTGGCATAAGGGTCATAGATAACTTAAGAAAGGTGACTCGCTAATTGATAGCGTCCTTTGGGGAATCTTTGCACCACAGTCTATAACGCCTCAAATCTTATGCCCAAAAGCCCTAAGCTGATGCCTCTTACTGAAAGTGTTCCTGTCGAACTTATTAACTGGTAGATGGGCCCCAATGAAGATATTAATTAATAGTTGTAACCTACTTAACATTAAAATGTTATTACTTTTATATCATACTGGGGTTTTGTAGAGCTAAGTCAGCTATTCCTGATGTTGGACACAGAGTTAAGGTCTTATTATGAGATATGTTCCATGAATCTGGGGCACAGTTTACAAAAACTTGTTAATGTACTATACGGTCAAGCCCTATAGCATATTAGTTTTCCTTAGATGTATGTTTCAAGATATATAATACTCCACCTGGCAATAGTGTGTCCTCCCTTATAACACTAGATGACCAGTTCTTATTAGTACTGCTGATATATTACTGTCAACCTTCTCAAGAAATGGGTATACCCTTCCAGAGATCTGACTATATGTAATCTCCCCCAGCACATTTCCCTCTATAATTTCTACAATACATTGATAATTTGGCTCCCAACATATTCATTTGTTTCATCATTTAAGATCCAGTAATCTTGATAAAGCGTTGATATTACTAGTTTCATATAATCCTATTCTATATAGTAAAAAATACAGATTCACAATCTGAGATCCAAAAGTGGTCTCTTACTGATTATAGTTGCCTTCTATACTGTTATATTTTATTTTATGATATTATGAGGTCCAAGAGTGGCCTTAAAAGGTTTCTTTTTAGAAGGCGTACAGTTTGGTGGGTATTAAATGTGCATATTAACGTTTGCAGTTGTCTTGTGTCCATGTTTGAGGATAGTTGGATTTATGACATCCATTTTACGTTGTGTAACCTTGCTTATATGACTTATATTGACATACATGTTTTGTATACCTTGAATGAATCTCAATAAAAAAATATATAAAAAATAAATTAAAAAAAATCGAATTTTTAGAAACATTCGCCCATCCCTAATCTGAGACAGGATCTTCTGAACCAGATAGATCCTCATCAGAGAAGGATAATTCAGTATGTTGTCGGTCATTTGAAATTTCATCCACTTTATGGGAAGTTTTAAAAGGCCTTTTACGTTTATTAGATGGCGGGATGACAGACAAAGCCTTCTGAATAAAATCAGCAATAAATTCTTTTCAATTCACAGGTATATCTTGTACATTAGAAGTTGAAGGAATAGCAACAGGCAATGTACTATTACTGATGGACACATTATCTGCATGTAAAAGTGTATCATGGCAACTATTACAAACCACAGCTGGAGATATAACCTCCACAAGTTTACAACAAATGCACTTAGCTTTGGTAGAACTGCTATCAGGCAGCAGGGTTCCAACAGTGATTTCTGAGACAGGATCAGATTGAGACATCTTGCAAATGTAAGAGAAAAAAACAACATATAAAGCAAAATTATCAATTTCCTTATATAGCAGTTTCAGGAATGGGGAAAAAATGCAAACAGCATAGCCCTCTTATAGAAAAAAAGGCAAGAGGCATAAAGGAATGGGGTTTTAAATAATGAAAATATTTAGCACCAAGTATGACGCACAACAAAAACAACATCCAGAAATGACACACTTGCGTCATTGAAGACGCAACCTTGTGAAAGGACTCGGCATCAACTAAGATGCCGGAAGTGACGAATTTGCATCATCGAACGTAACTTAGCGCCAAAAAAACTTTGCGCCAAAAATGACGCAATAAACTTTAGCATTTTGCGCCCTCGCAAGCCTAATTCTGCCCGGGAATTTGAAAATGACAGTCAATTGAAAAAGACTATACCCCAGGTAAGAAATACATTTTCCTAAAAAATGCATTTCCCAGATATGAAACTGACATTCTGCAAAAGGAAATATGCTGAAAACCTGAATCATGGCAAATATAAGTACAATACATATATTTAGAACTTTATATAAATACATAACGTGCCAAACCATAGAGTGTCTTAAGAAATGAAAACATACTTACCAAAAGACACCCATCCACATATAGCAGATAGCCAAACCAGTACTGAAACTGAGTTAATGGAATATGAAAGTATATCGTCGATCTGAAAAGGGAGGTACGAGATGAATCTCTACGACTGATAACAGAGAAACTATGAAATAGATCTCCCGTGAGGAAAACTATTGCATTCAATCGGTGATACTCCCTACACATCGCTCTGACATTCACTATACTCTGAGAGGAATCGGGCTTCAAAATGCTGAGAAGCACATATCAACGTAGAAATCTTAGCACAAACTTACTTCACCACCTCCATAGGAGGCAAAAACATAATTTATGTAAGAACTTACCTGATAAATTCATTTCTTTCATATTAGCAAGAGTCCATGAGCTAGTGACGTATGGGATATACATTCCTACCAGGAGGGGCAAAGTTTCCCAAACCTCAAAAATGCCTATAAATACACCCCTCACCACACCCACAAATCAGTTTAATGAATAGCCAAGAAGTGGGGTGATAAAAAAAGTGCGAAAGCATATAAAATAAGGAATTGGAATAGTTGTGCTTTATACAAAAAAATCATAACCACCAAAAAGGGTGGGCCTCATGGACTCTTGCTAATATGAAAGAAATGAATTTATCAGGTAAGTTCTTACATAAATTATGTTTTCTTTCATGTAATTAGCAAGAGTCCATGAGCTAGTGACGTATGGGATAATGACTACCCAAGATGTGGATCTTTCCACGCAAGAGTCACTAGAGAGGGAGGGATAAAATAAAGACAGCCAATTCCTGCTGAAAATAATCCACACCCAAAATAAAGTTTAATGAAAACATAAGCAGAAGATTCAAACTGAAACCGCTGCCTGAAGTACTTTTCTACCAAAAACTGCTTCAGAAGAAGAAAACACATCAAAATGGTAGAATTTAGTAAAAGTATGCAAAGAGGACCAAGTTGCTGCTTTGCAAATCTGATCAACCGAAGCCTCATTCCTAAACGCCCAGGAAGTAGAAACTGACCTAGTAGAATGAGCTGTAATCCTTTGAGGCAGAGTTTTACCCGACTCGACATAAGCATGGTGAATTAAGGATTTCAACCAAGATGCCAAAGAAATGGCAGAAGCTTTCTGACCTTTTCTAGAACCGGAAAAGATGACAAATAGACTAGAAGTCTTTCGGAAAGACTTAGTAGCCTCAACATAATATTTCAAAGCTCTAACAACATCCAAAGAATGCAACGATTTCTCCTTAGAATTCTTAGGATTAGGACATAATGAAGGAACCACAATTTCTCTACTAATGTTGTTGGAATTCACAACCTTAGGTAAAAATTCAAAAGAAGTTCGCAACACCGCCTTATCCTGATGAAAAATCAGAAAAGGAGACTCACAAGAAAGAGCAGATAATTCAGAGACTCTTCTGGCAGAAGAGATGGCCAAAAGGAACAAAACTTTCCAAGAAAGTAATTTAATGTCCAACGAATGCATGGGTTCAAAAGGAGGAGCTTGAAGAGCCCCCAGAACCAAATTCAAACTCCAAGGAGGAGAAATAGACTTAATGACAGGTTTTATACGAACCAAAGCTTGTACAAAACAATGAATATCAGGAAGATTAGCAATCTTTCTGTGAAAAAGAACAGAAAGAGCAGAGATTTGTCCTTTCAAGGAATTTGCGGACAAACCTTTATCTAAACCATCCTGAAGAAACTGTAAAATTCTCGGAATTCTAAAAGAATGCCAGGAAAAATGATGAGAAAGACACCAAGAAATATAAGTCTTCCAGACTCTATAATATATCTCTCTAGATACAGATTTACGAGCCTGTAACATAGTATTAATCACAGAGTCAGAGAAACCTCTTTGACTAAGAATCAAGCGTTCAATCTCCATACCTTTAAATTTAAGGATTTGAGATCCTGATGGAAAAAAGGACCTTGCGACAGAAGGTCTGGTCTTAATGGAAGAGTCCACGGTTGGCAAGAGGCCATCCGGACAAGATCCGCATACCAAAACCTGTGAGGCCATGCTGGAGCTACCAGCAGAACAAACGAGAATCTTGGAGATTACTCTTGGAAGAAGAACTAGAGGCGGAAAGATATAGGCAGGATGATACTTCCAAGGAAGTGAAAATGCATCCACTGCTTCCGCTTGAGGATCCCTGGATCTGGACAGATACCTGGGAAGTTTCTTGTTTAGATGAGAGGCCATCAGATCTATTTCTGGAAGTCCCCACATTTGAACAATCTGAAGAAATATCTCTGGGTGAAGAGACCATTCGCCCGGATGTAACGTTTGGCGACTGAGATAATCCGCTTCCCAATTGTCTATACCTGGGATATGAACCGCAGAGATTAGACAGGAGCTGGATTCCGCCCAAACCAGAATTCGAGATACTTCTTTCATAGCCAGAGGACTGTGAGTCCCTCCTTGATGATTGATGTATGCCACAGTTGTGACATTGTCTGTCTGAAAACAAATGAACGACTCTCTCTTCAGAAGAGGCCAAGACTGAAGAGCTCTGAAAATTGCACGGAGTTCCAAAATATTGATCGGTAATCTCACCTCCTGAGATTCCCAAACCCCTTGTGCCGTCAGAGACCCCCACACAGCTCCCCAACCTGTAAGACTGGCATCTGTTGAGATTATAGTCCAGGTCGGAAGAACAAAAGAAGCCCCCTGAATTAAACGATGGTGATCTGTCCACCACGTCAGAGAATGTCGGACAATCGGTTTTAAAGATATTAATTGAGATATCTTTGTGTAATCCCTGCACCATTGGTTCAGCATACAGAGCTGAAGAGGTCGCATGTGAAAACGAGCAAAGGGGATCGCGTCTGATGCAGCAATCATAAGACCTAGAATTTCCATGCATAAGGCTACCGAAGGGAATGATTGTGACTGAAGGTTTTGACAAGCTGAAATCAATTTTAGACGTCTCTTGTCTGTCAAAGATAGAGTCATGGACACTGAATCTATCTGGAAACCTAAAAAGGTTACCCATGTCTGAGGAATCAATGAACTTTTTAGTGAATTGATCCTCCAACCATGATCTTGAAGAAACAACAAAAGTCGATTCGTATGAGATTCTGCTAAATGTGAAGACTGAGCAAGTACCAAGATATCGTCCAAATAAGGAAATACCACAATACCCTGTTCTCTGATTACAGACAGAAGGGCACCGAGAACCTTTGTAAAAATTCTTGGAGCTGTAGCTAGGCCAAACGGCAGAGCCACAAACTGGTAATGCTTGTCCAGGAAAGAGAATCTCAGGAACTGATAGTGAGCTGGATGAATCGGAATATGCAGATATGCATCCTGTAAATCTATTGTAGACATATAATGCCCTTGCTGAACAAAAGGCAAGATAGTCCTTACAGTTACCATTTTGAATGTTGGTATCCTTACATAACGATTCAATATTTTTAGATCCAGAACTGGTCTGAAGGAATTCTCCTTCTTGGGTACAATGAAGAGATTCGAATAAAACCCCAGCCCCTGTTCCAAAACTGGAACTGGCATAATTACTCCAGCCAACTCTAGATCTGAAACACATTTCAGAAATGCTTGAGCTTTCACTGGGTTTACTGGGACACGGGAAAGAAAAAATCTCTTTGCAGGAGGTCTTATCTTGAAACCAATTCTGTACCCTTCTGAAACAATGTTCTGAATCCAAAGATTGTGAACAGAATTGATCCAAATTTCTTTGAAAAAACGTAATCTGCCCCCTACCAGCTGAGCTGGAATGAGGGCCGCACCTTCATGTGGACTTAGAAGCTGGCTTTGCTTTTCTAGAAGGCTTGGATTTATTCCAGACTGGAGATGGTTTCCAAACTGAAACTGCTCCTGAGGATGAAGGATCAGGCTTTTGTTCTTTGTTGAAACGAAAGGAACGAAAACAATTATTAGCCCTGTTTTTACCTTTAGATTTTTTATCCTGTGGTAAAAAAGTTCCTTTCCCACCAGTAACAGTTGAGATAATAGAATCCAACTGAGAACCAAATAATTTATTACCCTGGAAAGAAAGGGAAAGTAGAGTCGATTTAGAAGACATATCAGCATTCCAAGTTTTAAGCCATAAAGCTCTTCTAGCTAAAATAGCTAGAGACATAAACCTAACATCAACTCTGATAATATCAAAAATGGCATCACAGATAAAATTATTAGCATGTTGAAGAAGAATAATAATATTATGAGAATCATGATCTGTTACTTGTTGCGCTAAAGTTTCCAACCAAAAAGTTGAAGTTGCAGCAACATCAGCCAATGATATAGCAGGTCTAAGAAGATTACCTGAACATAGATAAGCTTTTCTTAGAAAGGATTCAATTTTCCTATCTAAAGGATCCTTAAAGGAAGTACCATCTGCCGTAGGAATAGTAGTACGTTTAGCAAGGGTAGAAATAGCCCCATCAACTTTAGGGATTTTGTCCCAAAACTCTAATCTGTCGGACGGTACAGGATATAATTGCTTAAAACGTTTAGAAGGAGTAAATGAATTACCCAAATTATTCCATTCTCTGGAAATTACTTCAGAAATAGCACCAGGAACAGGAAAAACTTCTGGAATAACCACAGGACCTTGTCTAAACGTTTAGATTTAGTATCAAGAGGACCAGAATCCTCAATTTCTAATGCAATTAGGACTTCTTTAAGTAAAGAATGGATAAATTCCATTTTAAATAAATATGACGATTTATCACCATCAACCTCTGAGACAGAATCCTCTGTATCAGAAGAATCATTAGAATCAGAATGATGATGTTCATTTAAAAATTCATCTGTATAAAGAGAAGTTTTAAAAGACTTTTTATGTTTACCAGAAGGAGGAATAACAGACATAGCCTTCTTAATGGATTCAGAAACAAAATCTCTTATGTTATCAGGAACACTCTGAACATTAGATGTTGATGGAACTGCAACAGGTAATGGTACTTTACTAAAGGAAATATTTTCTGCATTAACAAGTTTGTCATGACATTTAATACAAACAACAGCTGGAGGAACAACTACCAAAAGTTTACAGCAGATACACTTAGCTTTGGTAGTTCCAGCACCAGGCAGCGATTTTCCAGTAGTATCTTCTGACTCAGTTGCAACGTGGGACATCTTGCAATATGTAATAGAAAAAACAACATATAAAGCAAAATTGATCAAATTCCTTAAATGACAGTTTCAGGAATGGGAAAAAATGCCAGTGAACAAGCTTCTAGCAACCAGAAGCAACAAAAAATGAGACTTAAATAAGTGGAGACAAAATTGACGCCCACATTATTTGGCGCCTAAATGCTATTAGCGCCAAAAATGACGCCACATCCGGAACGCCGACATTTTTGGCGCGAAAAACGTCAAAAAATGACGCAACTTCCGGCGACACGTATGACGCCGGAAATAGAAAAAAAAATTCGCGCCAAGAATGACGCAATAAAATGAAGCATTTTCAGCCCCCGCGAGCCTAATAGCCCACAGGGAAAAAGTCAAATTTTAAGGTAAGATAAAAATGATATATTCAAATGCATTATCCCAAATATGAAACTGACTGTCTGAAATAAGGAAATGTTGAACATCCTGAGTCAAGGCAAATAAATGTTTGAATACATATATTTAGAACTTTATAAAAAAATGCCCAACCATAGCTTTAGAGTGTCACAGAAAATAAGACTTACTTACCCCAGGACACTCATCTACATGTTGTAGAAAGCCAAACCAGTACTGAAACGAAAATCAGCAGAGGTAATGGTATAAATATAAGAGTATATCGTCGATCTGAAAAGGGAGGTAAGAGATGAATCTCTACGACCGATAACAGAGAACCCATGAAATAGACCCCGTAGAAGGAGATCATTGAATTCAAACAGGCAATACTCACTCTCCTCACATCCCTCTGACATTCACTGCACGCTGAGAGGAAAACCGGGCTCCAACCTGCTGCGGAGCGCATATCAACGTAGAATCTAGCACAAACTTACTTCACCACCTCCATAGGAGGCAAAGTTTGTAAAACTGATTTGTGGGTGTGGTGAGGGGTGTATTTATAGGCATTTTTGAGGTTTGGGAAACTTTGCCCCTCCTGGTAGGAATGTATATCCCATACGTCACTAGCTCATGGACTCTTGCTAATTACATGAAAGAAATGTGTAAAACTGAATTGTGGGTGTGGTGAGGGGTGTATTTATAGGCATTTTGAGGTTTGGGAAACTTTGCCCCTCCTGGTAGGATTGTATATCCCATACGTCACTAGCTCATGGACTCTTGCCAATTACATGAAAGAAATCACTGTGTGCATGTGTGTCTCTGGTTATGTGATATCACTGTGTGCATGTGTGCATCTGGTTAGGTGATATCACTGTGTGCATCTGGTTATGTGATATCATTGCATGCATGTGTGCCACTAGTTATGTAATATCATTGTGTGCATGTGTATCTCTGGTAATGTGATATCACAGTGTGCATGTGCGCCACTGGTTATTTGATATCACTCTGTGCATGTGTGCATCTGGTTATATGATATCACTGTGTGCATGTGCGCCACTGGTTATTTGATATCACTCTGGCATGTGTGCATCTGGTTATGTGATATTACTGTGTGCATGTGTGCGACTGGTTATATGATATCACTGTGTGCATGTGTGCATCTGGTTATGTGATATCACTGTGTGCATGTGTGCATCTGTTTATGTGATATCACTGTACATGTGTGTCTCTGGTAATGTGATATCACTGTGTGCATGTGTGCATCTGGTTATGTGATATCACTGTGTACAAGTGTGCATCTGGCTATGTGATATCACTGTGTGCATGTGTATCTCTGGTTATATGATATCACTGTGTGTATGTGCGCCACTGGTTATTTGGTATCACTGTGTGCATCTGGTTATGTGATATCACTGTGTGCATGTGTGCATCTGGTTATATGATATCACTGTGTGCATGTGCGCCACTGGTTATTTGATATCACTCTGGCATGTGTGCATCTGGTTATGTGATATCACTGTGTGCATGTGTGCGACTGGTTATGTGATATCACTGTGTGCATGTGTGCATCTGGTTATATGATATCACTGTGTGCATGTTTGTCTCTGGTAATGTGATATCACTGTGTGCATGTGTGCATCTGATTATGTGATATCACTGTGCATCTGGGTATGTGATATCACTGTGTGCATCTGGTTATGTGATATCACTGTGTGCATGTGTGCCACTGGTTATGTGATATCACTGTGTGCATCTGGTTATATGATATCACTGTGTGCATCTGGGAATGTGATATCACTGTGTGCATCTGGTTATGTGATATCACTGTGTGCAGGTGTGCATCTGATTATGTGATATCACTGTGTGCATCTGGGTATGTAATATCACTGTGTGCATCTGGTTATGTGATATCACTGTGTGCATCTGGTTATTTGATATCACTGTGTGCATGTGTGCCACTGGTTATGTGATATCACTGTGTGCATCTGATTATGTGATATCACTGTGTGCATCTGATTATGTGATATCACTGTGTGCATCTGGGTATGTGATATCACTGTGTCCATCTGGTTATATGATATAACTGTGTGCATGTGTGCCACTGGTTATGTGATATAACTGTGGGCATCTGATTATGTGATATCCCTATGTGCGTGTGTACATCTGGTTATGTGATATTACTGTGTGCATCTGGTTATGTGATATTAATGTGTCCATGTGTGCATCTGGTTATGTGATATCACTGTGTGCATGTGTGTCTCTGGTTATATGATATCACTGAATGCATCTGGTTATGTGATATCACTGTGTGCATCTGGTTATGTGATATCAGTGTTTGCATCTGGTTATGTGATATCACTATGTGCATGTGTGCATCTGGTTATGTGATATCACTGTGTGCATGTGTGCATCTGGTTACGTGATATCACTGTGTGCATGTGTGCATCTGGTTACGTGATATCACTGTGTGCATGTGTGCATCTGGTTATGTGATATCACTGTGTGCATCTGGTTATGTTATATCACTATGTGCATGTGTGCATCTGGTTATGTGATATCACTGTGTGCATGTGTGCATCTGGTTATGTGATATCACTGTGTGCATCTGGTTATGTTATATCACTATGTGCATGTGGGCATCTGGTTATGTGATATTACTGTGTGCATGTGTGCATCTGGTTATGTGATATCACTGTTTGCATGTGTGCATCTGGTTATATGATATCACTGTGTTTATGTGTGTCTGGTTATATTATATCTCTGTGTGCATGTTTGTCTCTGGTAATGTGATATCACTGTGTGCATGTGTGCATCTGGTTATATGATATCACTGTGTGCATCTGGTTATGTGATATCACTGTTTGCATCTGGTGATGTGATATCATTATGTGCATGTGTGCATCTGGTTATGTGATATCACTGTGTGCATGTGTGCCACTGGTTTTGTGATATCACTGTGTACATGTGTGTATCTGGTTATGTGATATCACTGTGTACAAGTGTGCATCTGGTTATGTGATATCACTGTGTACAAGTGTGAATCTGGTTATGTGATATCACTGTGTGCCACTGGTTATGTGATATCACTGTGTGCATCTGGTTATGTGATATCACTGTGTGCATGTCTGTCTCTGGCTTTGTGCTATCACTGTGTGCATGTGTGCATCTGGTTATGTGATATCACTGTGTGCATCTGGTTATGTGATATCACTGTGTGCATGTGTGCATCTGGTTATGTGATATCACTGTGTGCATCTGGTTATGTGATATCACTATGTGCATGTGTGCATCTGGTTATGTGATATCACTGTGTGCATCTGGTTATGTGATATCACTGTTTGCATCTGGTTATGTGATATCACTGTGTGCATCTGGTTATGTGATATCACTGTTTGCATCTGGTTATGTGATATCACTATGTGCATGTATGCATCTCGTTATGTGATATCACTGTGTACATGTTTGCATCTGGTTACGTGATATCACTGTGTGCATGTGTGCATCTGGTTATGTGATATCACTGTGTGCATGTGTGCATCTGGTTATGTGATATCACTGTGTGCATCTGGTTATGTGATATCACTGTGTGCATCTGATTATGTGATATCACTGTGTGCATCTGGGTATGTGATATCACTGTGTCCATCTGGTTATGTGATATAACTGTGTGCATGTGTGCCACTGGTTATGTGATATAACTGTGGGCATCTGATTATGTGATATCCCTATGTGCGTGTGTACATCTGGTTATGTGATATTACTGTGTGCATCTGGTTATGTGATATTAATGTGTCCATGTGTGCATCTGGTTATGTGATATCACTGTGTGCATGTGTGTCTCTGGTTATATGATATCACTGAATGCATCTGGTTATGTGATATCACTGTGTGCATCTGGTTATGTGATATCAGTGTTTGCATCTGGTTATGTGATATCACTATGTGAATGTGTGCATCTGGTTATGTGATATCACTGTGTGCATGTGTGCATCTGGTTACGTGATATCACTGTGTGCATGTGTGCATCTGGTTACGTGATATCACTGTGTGCATCTGGTTATGTGATATCACTGTGTGCATTTGGTTATGTGATATCACTGTGTGCATCTGGTTATGTGATATCACTGTGTGCATGTGTGCATCTGGTTATGTGATATCACTGTGTGCATCTGGTTATGTTATATCACTATGTGCATGTGTGCATCTGGTTATGTGATATCACTGTGTGCATGTGTGCATCTGGTTATGTGATATCACTGTGTGCATCTGGTTATGTTATATCACTATGTGCATGTGGGCATCTGGTTATGTGATATTACTGTGTGCATGTGTGCATCTGGTTATGTGATATCACTGTTTGCATGTGTGCATCTGGTTATATGATATCACTGTGTTTATGTGTGTCTGGTTATATTATATCTCTGTGTGCATGTTTGTCTCTGGTAATGTGATATCACTGTGTGCATGTGTGCATCTGGTTATATGATATCACTGTGTGCATCTGGTTATGTGATATCACTGTGTGCATGTGTGCATCTGGTTATGTGATATCACTGTTTGCATCTGGTGATGTGATATCATTATGTGCATGTGTGCATCTGGTTATGTGATATCACTGTGTGCATGTGTGCCACTGGTTTTGTGATATCACTGTGTACATGTGTGTATCTGGTTATGTGATATCACTGTGTACAAGTGTGCATCTGGTTATGTGATATCACTGTGTGCCACTGGTTATGTGATATCACTGTGTGCATCTGGTTATGTGATATCACTGTGTGCATGTCTGTCTCTGGCTTTGTGCTATCACTGTGTGCATGTGTGCATCTGGTTATGTGATATCACTGTGTGCATCTGGTTATGTGATATCACTGTGTGCATGTGTGCATCTGGTTATGTGATATCACTGTGTGCATCTGGTTATGTGATATCACTATGTGCATGTGTGCATCTGGTTATGTGATATCACTGTGTGCATCTGGTTATGTGATATCACTGTTTGCATCTGGTTATGTGATATCACTGTGTGCATCTGGTTATGCGATATCACTGTTTGCATCTGGTTATGTGATATCACTATGTGCATGTATGCATCTCGTTATGTGATATCACTGTGTACATGTTTGCATCTGGTTACGTGATATCACTGTGTGCATGTGTGCATCTGGTTATGTGATATCACTGTGTGCATGTGTGCATCTGGTTATGTGATATCACTGTGTGCATCTGGTTATGTGATATCCCTGTGTGTATGTGTGCATCTGGTTATGTGATATCACTGTGTGCATCTGGTTATGTGATATCACTGTGTGCATGTGTGCATCTGGTTATGTGATATCACTGTGTGCATGTGTGCATCTGGTTATGTGATATCACTGTGTGCATCTGGTTATGTGATATCACTGTGTGCATCTGGTTATGTGATATCACTATGTGTATGTGTTCATCTGGTTATGTGATATCACTGTGTGCATGTGTGCATCTGATTATGTGATATCACTCTGTGCATCTGGGTATGTGATATCACTGTGTGCATCTGGTTATGTGATATCACTGTGTGCATGTGTGCCACTGGTTATGTGATATCACTGTGTGCATCTGATTATGTGATATCACTGTGTTCATCTGATTATGTGATATCACTGTGTGCATCTGGGTATGTGATATCACTGTGTCCATCTGGTTATGTGATATAACTGTGTGCATGTGTGCCACTGGTCATGTGATATAACTGTGGGCATCTGATTATGTGATATCCCTATGTGCGTGTGTACATCTGGTTATGTGATATTACTGTGTGCATCTGGTTATTTGATATCAATGTGTCCATGTGTGCATCTGGTTATGTGATATCACTGTGTGCATGTGTGTCTCTGGTTATATGATATCACTGAATGCATCTGGTTATGTGATATCACTGTGTGCATCTGGTTATGTGATATCAGTGTTTGCATCTGGTTATGTGATATCACTATGTGCATGTGTGCATCTGGTTATGTGATATCACTGTGTGCATGTGTGCATCTGGTTACGTGATATCACTGTGTGCATGTGTGCATCTGGTTACGTGATATCACTGTGTGCATGTGTGCATCTGGTTATGTGATATCACTGTGTGCATCTGGTTATGTTATATCACTATGTGCATGTGTGCATCTGGTTATGTGATATCACTGTGTGCATGTGTGCATCTGGTTATGTGATATCACTGTGTGCATCTGGTTATGTTATATCACTATGTGCATGTGGGCATCTGGTTATGTGATATTACTGTGTGCATGTGTGCATCTGGTTATGTGATATCACTGTTTGCATGTGTGCATCTGGTTATATGATATCACTGTGTTTATGTGTGTCTGGTTATATTATATCTCTGTGTGCATGTTTGTCTCTGGTAATGTGATATCACTGTGTGCATGTGTGCATCTGGTTATATGATATCACTGTGTGCATCTGGTTATGTGATATCACTGTTTGCATCTGGTGATGTGATATCATTATGTGCATGTGTGCATCTGGTTATGTGATATCACTGTGTGCATGTGTGCCACTGGTTTTGTGATATCACTGTGTACATGTGTGTATCTGGTTATGTGATATCACTGTGTACAAGTGTGCATCTGGTTATGTGATATCACTGTGTACAAGTGTGAATCTGGTTATGTGATATCACTGTGTGCCACTGGTTATGTGATATCACTGTGTGCATCTGGTTATGTGATATCACTGTGTGCATGTCTGTCTCTGGCTTTGTGCTATCACTGTGTGCATGTGTGCATCTGGTTATGTGATATCACTGTGTGCATCTGGTTATGTGATATCACTGTGTGCATGTGTGCATCTGGTTATGTGATATCACTGTGTGCATCTGGTTATGTGATATCACTATGTGCATGTGTGCATCTGGTTATGTGATATCACTGTGTGCATCTGGTTATGTGATATCACTGTTTGCATCTGGTTATGTGATATCACTGTGTGCATCTGGTTATGTGATATCACTGTTTGCATCTGGTTATGTGATATCACTATGTGCATGTATGCATCTCGTTATGTGATATCACTGTGTACATGTTTGCATCTGGTTACGTGATATCACTGTGTGCATGTGTGCATCTGGTTATGTGATATCACTGTGTGCATGTGTGCATCTGGTTATGTGATATCACTGTGTGCATCTGGTTATGTGATATCACTGTGTGCATCTGATTATGTGATATCACTGTGTGCATCTGGGTATGTGATATCACTGTGTCCATCTGGTTATGTGATATAACTGTGTGCATGTGTGCCACTGGTTATGTGATATAACTGTGGGCATCTGATTATGTGATATCCCTATGTGCGTGTGTACATCTGGTTATGTGATATTACTGTGTGCATCTGGTTATGTGATATTAATGTGTCCATGTGTGCATCTGGTTATGTGATATCACTGTGTGCATGTGTGTCTCTGGTTATATGATATCACTGAATGCATCTGGTTATGTGATATCACTGTGTGCATCTGGTTATGTGATATCAGTGTTTGCATCTGGTTATGTGATATCACTATGTGAATGTGTGCATCTGGTTATGTGATATCACTGTGTGCATGTGTGCATCTGGTTACGTGATATCACTGTGTGCATGTGTGCATCTGGTTACGTGATATCACTGTGTGCATCTGGTTATGTGATATCACTGTGTGCATTTGGTTATGTGATATCACTGTGTGCATCTGGTTATGTGATATCACTGTGTGCATGTGTGCATCTGGTTATGTGATATCACTGTGTGCATCTGGTTATGTTATATCACTATGTGCATGTGTGCATCTGGTTATGTGATATCACTGTGTGCATGTGTGCATCTGGTTATGTGATATCACTGTGTGCATCTGGTTATGTTATATCACTATGTGCATGTGGGCATCTGGTTATGTGATATTACTGTGTGCATGTGTGCATCTGGTTATGTGATATCACTGTTTGCATGTGTGCATCTGGTTATATGATATCACTGTGTTTATGTGTGTCTGGTTATATTATATCTCTGTGTGCATGTTTGTCTCTGGTAATGTGATATCACTGTGTGCATGTGTGCATCTGGTTATATGATATCACTGTGTGCATCTGGTTATGTGATATCACTGTGTGCATGTGTGCATCTGGTTATGTGATATCACTGTTTGCATCTGGTGATGTGATATCATTATGTGCATGTGTGCATCTGGTTATGTGATATCACTGTGTGCATGTGTGCCACTGGTTTTGTGATATCACTGTGTACATGTGTGTATCTGGTTATGTGATATCACTGTGTACAAGTGTGCATCTGGTTATGTGATATCACTGTGTGCCACTGGTTATGTGATATCACTGTGTGCATCTGGTTATGTGATATCACTGTGTGCATGTCTGTCTCTGGCTTTGTGCTATCACTGTGTGCATGTGTGCATCTGGTTATGTGATATCACTGTGTGCATCTGGTTATGTGATATCACTGTGTGCATGTGTGCATCTGGTTATGTGATATCACTGTGTGCATCTGGTTATGTGATATCACTATGTGCATGTGTGCATCTGGTTATGTGATATCACTGTGTGCATCTGGTTATGTGATATCACTGTTTGCATCTGGTTATGTGATATCACTGTGTGCATCTGGTTATGCGATATCACTGTTTGCATCTGGTTATGTGATATCACTATGTGCATGTATGCATCTCGTTATGTGATATCACTGTGTACATGTTTGCATCTGGTTACGTGATATCACTGTGTGCATGTGTGCATCTGGTTATGTGATATCACTGTGTGCATGTGTGCATCTGGTTATGTGATATCACTGTGTGCATCTGGTTATGTGATATCCCTGTGTGTATGTGTGCATCTGGTTATGTGATATCACTGTGTGCATCTGGTTATGTGATATCACTGTGTGCATGTGTGCATCTGGTTATGTGATATCACTGTGTGCATGTGTGCATCTGGTTATGTGATATCACTGTGTGCATCTGGTTATGTGATATCACTGTGTGCATCTGGTTATGTGATATCACTATGTGTATGTGTTCATCTGGTTATGTGATATCACTGTGTGCATGTGTGCATCTGATTATGTGATATCACTCTGTGCATCTGGGTATGTGATATCACTGTGTGCATCTGGTTATGTGATATCACTGTGTGCATGTGTGCCACTGGTTATGTGATATCACTGTGTGCATCTGATTATGTGATATCACTGTGTTCATCTGATTATGTGATATCACTGTGTGCATCTGGGTATGTGATATCACTGTGTCCATCTGGTTATGTGATATAACTGTGTGCATGTGTGCCACTGGTCATGTGATATAACTGTGGGCATCTGATTATGTGATATCCCTATGTGCGTGTGTACATCTGGTTATGTGATATTACTGTGTGCATCTGGTTATTTGATATCAATGTGTCCATGTGTGCATCTGGTTATGTGATATCACTGTGTGCATGTGTGTTTCTGGTTATATGATATCACTGAGTGCATCTGGTTATGTGATATCACTGTGTGCATCTGGTTATGTGATATCAGTGTTTGCATCTGGTTATGTGATATCACTATGTGCATGTGTGCATCTGGTTACATGATATCACTGTGTGCATGTGTGCATCTGGTTACGTGATATCACTGTGTGCATGTGTGCATCTGGTTATGTGATATCACTGTGTGCATCTGGTTATGTGATATCACTGTGTGCATTTGGTTATGTGATATCACTGTGTGCATCTGGTTATGTGATATCACTGTGTGCATGTGTGCATCTGGTTATGTGATATCACTGTGTGCATCTGGTTATGTGATATCACTGTGTGCATGTGTGCATCTGGTTATGTGATATCACTGTGTGCATGTGTGCATCTGGTTATGTGATATCACTGTGTGCATCTGGTTATGTTATATCACTATGTGCATGTGTGCATCTGGTTATGTGATATCACTGTGAGCATGTGTGCATCTGGTTATGTGATATCACTGTTTGCATGTGTGCATCTGGTTATATGATATCACTGTGTTTATGTGTGTCTGGTTATATTATATCTCTGTGTGAATGTTTGTCTCTGGTAATGTGATATCACTGTGTGCATGTGTGCATCTGGTTATATGATATCACTGTGTGCATCTGGTTATGTGATATCACTGTGTGCATGTGTGCATCTGGTTATGTGATATCACTGTGTGCATCTGGTTATGTGATATCACTGTGTGCATCTGGTTATGTGATATCACTGTGTGTATGTGTGCATCTGGTTATGTAATATCACTGTGTGCATCTGGTTATGTGATATCACTGTGTGCATCTGGTTATGTGATATCACTGTGTGCAGGTGTGCATCTGTTTATGTGATATCACTGTGTGCATCTGGTTATGTGATATCACTGAGTGCATCTGGTTATGTGATATCACTGTGTGCATGTGTGCATGCGTGCATCTGATTATGTGATATCACTGTGTGCATCTGGTTATGTGATATCACTGTGTGCATGTGTGCATGTGTGCCACTGGTTATGTGATATCACTGTGTGCATCTGATTATGTGATATCACTGTGTTCATCTGATTATGTGATATCACTGTGTGCATCTGGGTATGTGATATCACTGTGTCCATCTGGTTATGTGATATAACTGTGTGCATGTGTGCCACTGGTTATGTGATATAACTGTGGGCATCTGATTATGTGATATCCCTATGTGCGTGTGTACATATGGTTATGTGATATTACTGTGTGCATCTGGTTATGTGATATTAATGTGTCCATGTGTGCATCTGGTTATGTGATATCACTGTGTGCATGTGTGTCTCTGGTTATATGATATCACTGAATGCATCTGGTTATGTGATATCACTGTGTGCATCTGGTTATGTGATATCAGTGTTTGCATCTGGTTATGTGATATCACTATGTGAATGTGTGCATCTGGTTATGTGATATCACTGTGTGCATGTGTGCATCTGGTTACGTGATATCACTGTGTGCATGTGTGCATCTGGTTACGTGATATCACTGTGTGCATCTGGTTATGTGATATCACTGTGTGCATTTGGTTATGTGATATCACTGTGTGCATCTGGTTATGTGATATCACTGTGTGCATGTGTGCATCTGGTTATGTGATATCACTGTGTGCATCTGGTTATGTTATATCACTATGTGCATGTGTGCATCTGGTTATGTGATATCACTGTGTGCATGTGTGCATCTGGTTATGTGATATCACTGTGTGCATCTGGTTATGTTATATCACTATGTGCATGTGGGCATCTGGTTATGTGATATTACTGTGTGCATGTGTGCATCTGGTTATGTGATATCACTGTTTGCATGTGTGCATCTGGTTATATGATATCACTGTGTTTATGTGTGTCTGGTTATATTATATCTCTGTGTGCATGTTTGTCTCTGGTAATGTGATATCACTGTGTGCATGTGTGCATCTGGTTATATGATATCACTGTGTGCATCTGGTTATGTGATATCACTGTGTGCATGTGTGCATCTGGTTATGTGATATCACTGTTTGCATCTGGTGATGTGATATCATTATGTGCATGTGTGCATCTGGTTATGTGATATCACTGTGTGCATGTGTGCCACTGGTTTTGTGATATCACTGTGTACATGTGTGTATCTGGTTATGTGATATCACTGTGTACAAGTCTGCATCTGGTTATGTGATATCACTGTGTGCCACTGGTTATGTGATATCACTGTGTGCATCTGGTTATGTGATATCACTGTGTGCATGTCTGTCTCTGGCTTTGTGCTATCACTGTGTGCATGTGTGCATCTGGTTATGTGATATCACTGTGTGCATCTGGTTATGTGATATCACTGTGTTCATGTGTGCATCTGGTTATGTGATATCACTGTGTGCATCTGGTTATGTGATATCACTATGTGCATGTGTGCATCTGGTTATGTGATATCACTGTGTGCATCTGGTTATGTGATATCACTGTTTGCATCTGGTTATGTGATATCACTGTGTGCATCTGGTTATGCGATATCACTGTTTGCATCTGGTTATGTGATATCACTATGTGCATGTATGCATCTCGTTATGTGATATCACTGTGTACATGTTTGCATCTGGTTACGTGATATCACTGTGTGCATGTGTGCATCTGGTTATGTGATATCACTGTGTGCATGTGTGCATCTGGTTATGTGATATCACTGTGTGCATCTGGTTATGTGATATCCCTGTGTGTATGTGTGCATCTGGTTATGTGATATCACTGTGTGCATCTGGTTATGTGATATCACTGTGTGCATGTGTGCATCTGGTTATGTGATATCACTGTGTGCATGTGTGCATCTGGTTATGTGATATCACTGTGTGCATCTGGTTATGTGATATCACTGTGTGCATCTGGTTATGTGATATCACTATGTGTATGTGTTCATCTGGTTATGTGATATCACTGTGTGCATGTGTGCATCTGATTATGTGATATCACTCTGTGCATCTGGGTATGTGATATCACTGTGTGCATCTGGTTATGTGATATCACTGTGTGCATGTGTGCCACTGGTTATGTGATATCACTGTGTGCATCTGATTATGTGATATCACTGTGTTCATCTGATTATGTGATATCACTGTGTGCATCTGGGTATGTGATATCACTGTGTCCATCTGGTTATGTGATATAACTGTGTGCATGTGTGCCACTGGTCATGTGATATAACTGTGGGCATCTGATTATGTGATATCCCTATGTGCGTGTGTACATCTGGTTATGTGATATTACTGTGTGCATCTGGTTATTTGATATCAATGTGTCCATGTGTGCATCTGGTTATGTGATATCACTGTGTGCATGTGTGTTTCTGGTTATATGATATCACTGAGTGCATCTGGTTATGTGATATCACTGTGTGCATCTGGTTATGTGATATCAGTGTTTGCATCTGGTTATGTGATATCACTATGTGCATGTGTGCATCTGGTTACGTGATATCACTGTGTGCATGTGTGCATCTGGTTACGTGATATCACTGTGTGCATGTGTGCATCTGGTTATGTGATATCACTGTGTGCATCTGGTTATGTGATATCACTGTGTGCATTTGGTTATGTGATATCACTGTGTGCATCTGGTTATGTGATATCACTGTGTGCATGTGTGCATCTGGTTATGTGATATCACTGTGTGCATCTGGTTATGTTATATCACTATGTGCATGTGTGCATCTGGTTATGTGATATCACTGTGTGCATGTGTGCATCTGGTTATGTGATATCACTGTGTGCATCTGGTTATGTTATATCACTATGTGCATGTGTGCATCTGGTTATGTGATATCACTGTGAGCATGTGTGCATCTGGTTATGTGATATCACTGTTTGCATGTGTGCATCTGGTTATATGATATCACTGTGTTTATGTGTGTCTGGTTATATTATATCTCTGTGTGAATGTTTGTCTCTGGTAATGTGATATCACTGTGTGCATGTGTGCATCTGGTTATATGATATCACTGTGTGCATCTGGTTATGTGATATCACTGTGTGCATGTGTGCATCTGGTTATGTGATATCACTGTGTGCATCTGGTTATGTGATATCACTGTGTGCATCTGGTTATGTGATATCACTGTGTGTATGTGTGCATCTGGTTATGTGATATCACTGTGTGCATCTGGTTATGTGATATCACTGTGTGCATCTGGTTATGTGATATCACTGTGTGCAGGTGTGCATCTGTTTATGTGATATCACTGTGTGCATCTGGTTATGTGATATCACTGAGTGCATCTGGTTATGTGATATCACTGTGTGCATGTGTGCATGCGTGCATCTGATTATGTGATATCACTGTGTGCATCTGGTTATGTGATATCACTGTGTGCATGTGTGCATGTGTGCCACTGGTTATGTGATATCACTGTGTGCATCTGATTATGTGATATCACTGTGTTCATCTGATTATGTGATATCACTGTGTGCATCTGGGTATGTGATATCACTGTGTCCATCTGGTTATGTGATATAACTGTGTGCATGTGTGCCACTGGTTATGTGATATAACTGTGGGCATCTGATTATGTGATATCCCTATGTCCGTGGGTACATCTGGTTATGTGATATTACTGTGTGCATCTGGTTATGTGATATCAATGTGTCCATGTGTGCATCTGGTTATGTGATATCACTGTGTGCATGTGTGTCTCTGGTTATATGATATCACTGAGTGCATCTGGTTATGTGATATCACTGTGTGCATCTGGTTATGTGATATCAGTGTTTGCATATGGTTATGTGATATCACAATGTGCATGTGTGCATCTGGTTATGTGATATCACTGTGTGCATGTGTGCATCTGGTTACGTGATATCACTGTGTGCATGTGTGCATCTGGTTATGTGATATCACTGTGTGCATCTGGTTATGTGATATCACTGTGTGCATTTGGTTATGTGATATCACTGTGTGCATCTGGTTATGTGATATCACTGTGTGCATGTGTGCATCTGGTTATGTGATATCACTGTGTGCATCTGGTTATGTTATATCACTATGTGCATGTGTGCATCTGGTTATGTGATATCACTGTGTGCATGTGTGCATCTGGTTATGTGATATCACTGTGTGCATCTGGTTATGTTATATCACTATGTGCCTGTGTACATCTGGTTATGTGATATCACTGTGTGCATGTGTGCATCTGGTTATGTGATATCACTGTGTGCATCTGGTTATGTGATATCACTGTTTGCATGTGTGCATCTGGTTATATGATATCACTGTGTTTATGTGTGTCTGGTTATATTATATCTCTGTGTGCATGTTTGTCTCTGGTAATGTGATATCACTGTGTGCATGTGTGCATCTGGTTATATGATATCACTGTGTGCATCTGGTTATTTGATATCACTGTGTGCATGTGTGCATCTGGTTATGTGATATCACTGTTTGCATCTGGTGATGTGATATCATTATGTGCATGTGTGCATCTGGTTATGTGATATCACTGTGTGCATGTGTGCCACTGGTTTTGTGATATCACTGTGTACATGTGTGTATCTGGTTATGTGATATCACTGTGTACAAGTGTGAATCTGGTTATGTGATATCACTGTGTGCCACTGGTTATGTGATATCACTGTTTGCATCTGGTTATGTGATATCACTGTGTGCATGTGTGTCTCTGGCTTTGTGCTATCACTGTGTGCATGTGTGCATCTGGTTATGTGATATCACTGTGTGCATCTGGTTATGTGATATCACTGTGTGCATGTGTGCATCTGGTTATGTGATATCACTGTGTGCATCTGGTTATGTGATATCACTGTTTGCATCTGGTTATGTGATATTGCTGTGTGCATCTGGTTATGTGATATCACTGTTTGCTTCTGGTTATGTGATATCACTATGTGCATGTGTGCATCTCGTTATGTGATATTACTGTGTGCATGTGTGCATCTGGTTATGTGATATCAATGTGTGAATGTGTGTCTCTGGTTATGTGATATCACTGTGTGCATCTGGTTATATGATATCACTGTGTGCATGTGTGCATCTGGTTATGTGATATCACTGTGTGCATCTGGTTATGTGATATCACTATGTGCATGTGTGCCACTGGTTATGTGATATCACTGTGTGCATCTGATTATGTGATATCACTGTGTGCATCTGATTATGTGATATCACTGTGTCCATCTGATTATGTGATATAACTGTGTGCATGTGTGCCACTGGTTATGTGATATAACTGTGGGCATCTGATTATGTGATATCCCTATGTGCGTGTGTACATCTGGTTATGTGATATTACTGTGTGCATCTGGTTATGTGATATCAATGTGTCCATGTGTGCATCTGGTTATGTGATATCACTGTGTGCATGTGTGTCTCTGGTTATATGATATCACTGAGTGCATGTGTGTCTCGTGTTATGTAATATCACTGTGTACATCTGGTTATGTGATATCAGTGTTTGCATCTGGTTATGTTATATCACTATGTGCATGTGTGCATCTGGTTATGTTATATAACTATGTGCATGTGTGCATCTGGTTATGTGATAACACTGTGTGCATGTGTGCATCTGGTTATGTGATATCACTGTGTGCATCTGGTTATGTGATATCACTGTGTGCATGTGTGCATCTGGTTATGTGATATCACTGTGTGAATGTGTGTCTCTGGTTATGTGATATCACTGTGTGCATCTGGTTATATGATATCACTGTGTGTATGTGTGCATCTGGTTATGTGATATCACTGTGTGCATCTGGTTATGTGATATCACTATGTGCATGTGTGCCACTGGTTATGTGATATCACTGTGTGCATCTGATTATGTGATATCACTGTGTGCATCTGATTATGTGATATCACTGTGTCCATCTGGTTATGTGATATAACTGTGTGCATGTGTGCCACTGGTTATGTGATATAACTGTGGGCATCTGATTATGTGATATCCCTATGTGCGTGTGTACATCTGGTTATGTGATATTACTGTGTGCATCTGGTTATGTGATATCAATGTGTCCATGTGTGCATCTGGTTATGTGATATCACTGTGTGCATGTGTGTCTCTGGTTATATGATATCACTGAGTGCATGTGTGTCTCGCATCTGATTATGTGATATCCCTATGTGCGTGTGTACATCTGGTTATGTGATATTACTGTGTGCATCTGGTTATGTGATATCAATGTGTCCATGTGTGCATCTGGTTATGTGATATCACTGTGTGCATGTGTGTCTCTGGTTATATGATATCACTATGTGCATGTGTGCATCTGGTTATGTTATATCACTATGTGCATGTGTGCATCTGGTTATGTGATATCACTGTGTGCATGTGTGCATCTGGTTATGTGATATCACTGTGTGCATCTGGTTATGTGATATCACTGTGTGCATGTGTGCATCTGGTTATGTGATATCACTGTGTGCATCTGGTTATAACATATCACTGTGTGCATCTGGTTATGTGATATCACTGTGTGTATGTGTGCATCTGGTTATGTGATATCACTGTGTGCATCTGGTTATGTGATATCACTGTGTGCATGTGTGCATCTGTTTATGTGATATCACTGTGTGCATCTGGTTATGTGTGATATCACTGTGCATCTGGTTATGTGATATCCCTATGTGTATGTGTTCATCTGGTTATGTGATATCACTGTGTGCATGTGTGCATGTGTGCATCTGATTATGTGATATCACTGTGTGCATCTGGGTATGTGATATCACTGTGTGCATCTGGTTATGGGATATCACTGTGTGCATGTGGGCATCTGGTTATATGATATCACTGTGTGCATGTGTGCCACTGGTTATGTGATATCACTGTGTGCATCTGATTATGTGATATCACTGTGTTCATCTGATTATGTGATATCACTGTGTGCATCTGGGTATGTGATATCACTGTGTCCATCTGGTTATGTGATATAACTGTGTGCATGTGTGCCACTGGTTATGTGATATAACTGTGGGCATCTGATTATGTGATATCCCTATGTGCGTGCGTATATCTGGTTATGTGATATTACTGTGTGCATCTGGTTATGTGATATCAATGTGTCCATGTGTGCATCTGGTTATGTGATATCACTGTGTGCATGTGTGTCTCTGGTTATATGATATCACTGAGTGCATCTGGTTATGTGATATCACTGTGTGCATCTGGTTATGTGATATCAGTGTTTGCATCTGGTTATATGATATCACTATGTGCATGTGTGCATCTGGTTATGTGATATCACTGTGTGCATGTGTGCATCTGGTTACGTGATATCACTGTGTGCATGTGTGCATCTGGTTATGTGATATCACTGTGTGCATCTGGTTATGTGATATCACTGTGTGCATTTGGTTATGTGATATCACTGTGTGCATCTGGTTATGTGATATCACTGTGTGCATCTGGTTATGTGATATCACTGTGTGCATCTGGTTATGTTATATCACTATGTGCATGTGTGCATCTGGTTATGTGATATCACTGTGTGCATGTGTGGATCTGGTTATGTGATATCACTGTTTGCATGTGTGCATCTGGTTATATGATATCACTGTGTTTATGTGTGTCTGGTTATATTATATCTCTGTGTGCATGTTTGTCTCTGGTAATGTGATATCACTGTGTGCATGTGTGCATCTGGTTATATGATATCACTGTGTGCATCTGGTTATGTGATATCACTGTGTGCATGTGTGCATCTGGTTATGTGATATCACTGTTTGCATCTGGTGATGTGATATCATTATGTGCATGTGTGCATCTGGTTATGTGATATCACTGTGTGCATGTGTGCCACTGGTTTTGTGATATCACTGTGTACATGTGTGTATCTGGTTATGTGATATCACTGTGTACAAGTGTGAATCTGGTTATGTGCTATCACTGTGTGCCACTGGTTATGTGATGTCACTGTGTGCATCTGGTTATGTGATATCACTGTGTGCATGTGTGTCTCTGGCTTTGTGCTATCACTGTGTGCATGTGTGCATCTGGTTATGTGATATCACTGTGTGCATCTGGTTATGTGATATCACTGTGTGCATGTGTGCATCTGGTTATGTGATATCACTGTGTGCATCTGGTTATGTGATATCACTGTTTGCATCTGGTTATGTGATATTACTGTGTGCATCTGGTTATGTGATATCACTGTTTGCATCTGGTTATGTGATATTACTGTGTGCATCTGGTTATGTGATATCACTGTTTGCATCTGGTTATGTGATATCACTATGTGCATGTGTGCATCTCGTTATGTGATATTACTGTGTGCATGTGTGCATCTGGTTATGTGATATCCATGTGTGAATGTGTGTCTCTGGTTATGTGATATCACTGTGTGCATCTGGCTATATGATATCACTGTGTGTATGTGTGCATCTGGTTATGTGATATCACTGTGTGCATCTGGTTATGTGATATCACTGTGTGCATGTGTGCCACTGGTTATGTGATATCACTGTGTGCATCTGATTATGTGATATCACTGTGTGCATCTGATTATGTGATATCACTGTGTCCATCTGGTTATGTGATATAACTGTGTGCATGTGTGCCACTGGTTATGTGATATAACTGTGGGCATCTGATTATGTGATATCCCTATGTGCGTGTGTACATCTGGTTATGTGATATTACTGTGTGCATCTGGTTATGTGATATCAATGTGTCCATGTGTGCATCTGGTTATGTGATATCACTGTGTGCATGTGTGCATCTGGTTATGTGATATTACTGTGTGCATGTGTGCATCTGGTTAGGTGATATCAATGTGTGAATGTGTGTCTCTGGTTATGTGATATCAATGTGTGAATGTGTGTCTCTGGTTATGTGATATCACTGAGTGCATTTGTGTCTCGTGTTATGTAATATCACTGTGTACATCTGGTTATGTGATATCAGTGTTTGCATCTGGTTATGTGATATCACTATGTGCATGTGTGCATCTGGTTATGTGATATCACTGTGTGCATGTGTGCATCTGGTTATGTGATATCACTATGTGCATGTGTGCATCTGGTTATATGATATCACTATGTGCATGTGTGCATCTGGTTATGTGATATCACTATGTGCATGTGTGCATCTGGTTATGTGATATCACTGTGTGCATGTGTGCATCTGGTTATGTGATATCACTATGTGCATGTGTGCATCTGGTTATGTGATATCACTGTGTGCATGTGTGCATCTGGTTATGTGATATCACTGTTTGCATCTGGTTATGTGATATCACTATGTGCATGTGTGCATCTCGTTATGTGATATTACTGTGTGCATGTGTGCATCTGGTTATGTGATATCAATGTGTGAATGTGTGTCTCTGGTTATGTGATATTACTGTGTGCATCTGGTTATGTGATATCACTGTGTGCATGTGTGTCTCTGGCTTTGTGCTATCACGGTGTGCATGTGTGCATCTGGTTATGTGATATCACTGTGTGCATCTGGTTATGTGATATCACTGCGTGCATGTGTGCATCTGGTTATGTTATATCACTGTGTACATCTGGTTATGTTATATCACTATGTGCATGTGTGCATCTGGTTATGTGATATCACTGTGTGCATGTGTGCATCTGGTTATGTGATATCACTGTGTGCATCTGGTTATAACATATCACTGTGTGCATCTGGTTATGTGATATCACTGTTTGCATGTGTGCATGTGGTTATGTGATATCACTGTGTGCATCTGGTTATGTGATATCACTGTGTGCATCTGGTTATATGATATCACTGTGTGCATATTGTTATGTGATATCACTATGTGTATGTGTGCATCTGGTTATGTGATATCACAGTGTGCCTCTGGTTATGTGATATCACTATGTGTATGTGTGCATCTGGTTATGTGATATCACTGTGTGCATGTGTGCATCTGGTTATGTGATATTACTGTGTGCATCTGGTTATAACATATCACTGTTTGCATCTGGTTATGTGATATCACTATGTCCATGTGTGCATCTGGTTATGTGATATTACTGTGTGCATCTGGTTATGTGATATCAATGTGTCAATGTGTGTCTCTGGTTATGTGATATCAATGTGTGCCACTGGTTATGTGATATCACTGTGTGCATCTGGTTATGTGATATCACTGTGTGCATGTGTGCCTCTAGCTTTGTGCTGTCACTGTGTGCATGTGTGCGTCTGGTTATGTGATATCACTGTGTGCATCTGGTTATGTGATATCACTGTGTGCATGTGTGCATCTGGTTATGTTATATCACTGTGTGCATCTGGTTATGTTATATCACTATGTGCATGTGTGCATCTGGTTATGTGATATCACTGTGTGCATGTGTGCATCTGGTTATGTGATATCACTGTTTGCATGTGTGCATCTGGTTATATGATATCACTGTGTGCATCTGGTTATGTGATATCACTGTGTGCATGTGTACATCTGGTTATGTGATATCACTGTTTGCATCTGGTGATGTGATATCATTATGTGCATGTGTGCATCTGGTTATGTGATATCACTGTGTGCATGTGTGCCACTGGTTTTGTGATATCACTGTTTACATGTGTGTATCTGGTTATGTGATATCACTGTGTGCATGTGTGCCACTGGTTTTGTGATATCACTGTTTACATGTGTGTATCTGGTTATGTGATATCACTGTGTACAAGTGTGCATCTGGTTATGTGATATCACTGTGTGCCACTGGTTATGTGATATCACTGTGTGCATCTGGTTATGTGATATCACTGTGTGCATGTGTGTCTCTGGCTTTGTGCTATCACTGTGTGCATGTGTGCATCTGGTTATGTGATATCACTGTGTGCATCTGGTTATGTGATATCACTGTGTGCATGTGTGCATCTGGTTATGTGATATCACTGTGTGCATGTGTGCATCTGGTTATGTGATATCACTGTGTGCATCTGGTTATGTGATATCACTATGTGCATGTGTGCATCTGGTTATGTGATATCACTGTGTGCATCTGGTTATGTGATATCACTGTTTGCATCTGGTTATGTGATTTTACTATGTGCATGTGTGCATCTCGTTATGTGATATTACTGTGTGCATGTGTGCATCTGGTTATGTGATATCAATGTGTGAATGTGTGTCTCTGGTTATGTGATATTACTGTGTGCATCTGCTTATGTGATATCACTGTGTGCATGTGTGCATCTGTTTATGTGATATCACTGTGTGAATGTGTGTCTCTGGTTATGTGAAATCACTGTGTGCATGTGTGTCTCTGGTTATGTGATATCACTGTGTGCATCTGGTTATGCAATATCACTGTGTGCATGTGTGTCTTTGGTTATATGATATCCTTGTGTGCATCTGGTTATGTGATATCACTGTGTGCATCTGGTTATGTGATATCACTGTGTGGATCTGGTTATGTGATATCACTGTGTACACGTGTGCATCTGGTTATGTGATATCACTGTGTGCATGTGTGTCTCTGGTTATATGATACCACTGTGTGAATGTGTGTCTCTGGTTATGTGATATCACTGTGTGCATCTGGTTATGTTATATCACTGTGGGCATCTGGTTATATGTTATCACTGTGTGCATCTGGTTACACACACACACAGACACTACATCATATATGGGTATCTGTAATTCATTGTATGGGGTCCTGTGGTTGGAAAGCATGTTAGCTGGCAGTCTCAGGCTGCCACTGTTCGTTACCCTGGTGTTAGCACTACCCATCATATAAAAAGGCATTCTAGTATTATCACCAGGGGTTAGACGTCATCCCTACCAGAGGTTAGAGGTCTCCATTACCTGAGGTCAGGTATACAGCCTTCTTACTCCTGCTTAACCCACACACCATTCCTTTTTCCACAGGGAATCTAACAGGTATCTACCCTGGGAGGGAAAACCCAGCTGTGTGCATCTGGTTATGTGATATCACTTTGTGCATGTGTGCATCTGGTTATGTGATATCCCTGTGAGCATGTGTGCATCTGGTTATGTGATATCACTGTGTGCATCTGGTTACGTGATATCATTGTGTGCATGTGTGCATCTGGTCACGTGATATCACTGTGTGCATGTGTGCATCTTGTTATGTGATATCACTTTGTGCATGTGTGTCTCTGGTTATATGATATCCCTGTGTGCATCTGGTTATGCGATATCACTGTGTGCATCTGGTTATGTAATATCACTGTGTGCATCTGGTTATGTGATATCACTGTGTGCATCTGGTTATGTTATATCACTATGTGCATGTGTGCAACTGGTTATGTGATATCACTGTGTGCATGTGTGCATCTGGTTATGTGATATCCCTGTGAGTGTGCATGTGTGAATCTGGTTATGTGATATCACTGTGTTCATCTTGTTATGTGATATCACTTTGTGCATGTGTGTCTCTGGTTATATGATATCCCTGTGTGCATCTGGTTATGTGATATCACTGTGTGCATCTGGTTATGTGATTTCACTGTGTGCATGTGGGCATCTGGTTATATGATATCACTGTGTGCATGTGTGTCTCTGGTTATGTGATATCACTGTGTGCATCTGGTTATGTGATATTACTGTGTGCATGTGTGCATCTGGTTATGTGATATTACTGTGTGCATGTGTGCATCTGGTTATGTGATATCACTGTGTGCATGTGTGATTCTGGTTATGTTATATTACTGTGTGCATCTGGTTATGTAATATCAATTTGTGCATCTGGTTATGTGATATCCCTGTGTGCATGTGTGCTTCTGGTTATGTGATATCACTATGTGCCTCTGGTTATGTGATAGCACTGTGTGCATGTGTGCCACTGGTTATGTGATATCACTTAAGTAATTAAATGCCCTATCCTCCTGGCTTGCTGTATTATATCATAACAGTCATAGAACTGACTGAATTATAACCATAACTTATATATAACTTATAACTTAATAACTTATAAATAAACACAAACACAGAGTGTGGGAAAAGACCCGTGGGTCAGGGTTATTATGAAACATGAGAACCGGCTGGAAGCAACAAGGCAAACCTACACCAGGTGGCAGCAATCTAGCTAGGAGAGTAAGCAACCTCCCGCTAGGAAGATGGGCCATGCCTGTGAATGTCAACACAAGCGGAGCTTAGCTGCACACAGAAGGCTTAGGGAGTTCTCGGCAACGTCAAATGGGGGAGGGACCCCAGTCGCACGGCTGCGGACACTACCCTCCCCCTGGGGCAGCTGTCACTCTACCTCTGATAGCAAACTGGGGCGTGGGCCCACTGCCACAAGAGATAGCCCAACAGGCACAGCTCTTGCCGCCACCCTCATAGGTGTAACAAAATAGCACACCTCAAATTACACAGGAACAAGTCAATGCCCCTCTCAGAGAGGTGTACCCCGTCCCTCCTGTAGAGGCTCTTCTCAGCCGTTGTGATGTTCCCATGCTCCACAAAAAAACCTCCTAACTGAGCCAGGAAAATCTTCACTTCCCTATTCAATTTTTATTATGGACCTGAAAGGCCGCTCTGTGGGACTGCATATGGCGCCACTCTATTCTGGGGATGATATTGGACCACTCTAACTTAGCATTGAGGAACCAAGAATGGAACTGAATAACCGCACTGAGCTGCTTGCATGGCAGGAGCCCATTATCATTCCCCTGGCGTGAATGATCAGGACATGAGGTTTCTCCCACCGCCGCAACGCCCCTTGCAACAACTCAGGAAGACCCTGCCAAGTCAATCCCCTGCGGAAGAGAATCCCAATTGGTGCCCATCAGGTCTCCCGATCGCTCTCAGCTACACCCAATGGATGTAGGAGTGACCCGTGATCTGCACTCTCAATGGACCATCCCTCAGTCCTGTAAAGAAACAACAGTTAAACATGGAACATTGCAACTTATCCAAAACAATCACAAAGTCAAAGACCTAACATACAAGAGGTATCTTTGAGACCCATCTCCCCAATGATCTAATATGATCAGTAGACCAACGCAAGCCTGCGGCGGTGGTAGCCACTCCAACCCTGAATGAATGCGGGGCAATGATTCTAGGGTCAAGGCCCGCTCTAGACGCTTCCCAGCCTAGGACTCTCCGGGAACTGAAATCTTGTCAACGGGGAAGCATCCGTGTGAAGAAGAAATTGTGCTGGACCCTCCAGACGCACATCCATGTAGGTCCCAAAGAACCTGACTGGACAACAGACGGACCCCGCATGGGATGGCAAGGACATCCAGACTCCTCTTCCTTCTTGGTCGGTTTCTGATCTAGGAAGAAAAACAAGAACGGATGACTCATCGTCCCTAACATGAGAGGCCAAAAGACCTCCGGTTTGTTCCTCAAGGGGGGGGGACCAATTCACCCACCCTGAGCGCCCCGTGAAAAGCCAGCCCAAAGGCGGCGGAGAACAGGGTTGCTTCATAGGCTGAAGAACATATGTCAAGCAAGGCATGACAAAGGCTAACCAATCGCTGAATAGTGACAGGCTCCCTAATGCCCCTTGTCCTCGGCACCATACGTCCCCAACCCCTCAGCACCTGCCTCACCAGGAAGGTTTTTGAAGAGTCCACAAGACTGTAAAGCCTATAGAAGAAGGACACAGCGGTCAGATGAGAACAGACCACCCCTTTCAACACCCCATTACCTCTAAGTTCTGTGAACCAGTCCAGAAGATCTCATTGGTCGACATCGCATAACAGTCGCCCTTTTATATCACAGAAAGCGATCCATTCAGACCAGTGCTTCACATAGGTCTTCCAGGTAGAGGGGGCCAGTGAAGATCGGATCATGGCTATCAAAGATCCCCATCCAACGCTACCTGCCATAAGTGATCAGGACAAAGGTACCCGTTAGTATCCGCCTGAAGAACTAACGCATAGAAGGCTTCCCACTGAAAGCGGGAAAGTGCATCAGCAATCCTATTCTGTACACCAGGGACATGTCTAGCCCAGAACACAGCAGCCTCAGGTATCTCACTACCGGAGGTGACCCGGACGTGAGTTTGTTAATAGCAAAAACCACGCTCATATTGTCTGTCCAGAATACAACCTTGCGGTCGCCAAGCTGTTCACCCCATATCTAAATGGCCACGATAATGGGGAAAAGCTCCAAAAGACAGAGATTCCTTACTAGTACCTTGTCGATCCACAACCGAGGCCACGGGCTGGCACTCCATTGCCTGGACAAGAAAGCACCATGAGACCCAGTGGCATTAGTGAACAACTTGATTGCTGTGTTGGAAGAAACAGTATTCCTCCATAAGCAGATGCCATTGAAATGACTCAGGAAATGCTCCCATACTGCAAGGTCGTTCACCATTTCCGGTGACACATGAAACCTACGCGTTTGGGACCGAGCCCCGCACAATTGTCATTCAAGATGTCGGAGAAAAATCCTACCCATAGGAATGATCCTGCTGGCAAAATTCAGAAGATCCAGAAAGGTCTGAAGGTCTTTAATGGAACTGTAAGGCTCTGATTTCATAGACCCGACTGCACCTAGCATGCGGCAAACGACACTGCATTGCCGCTGAGTCAATTTCAATGCCCAGAAAAGTGAGGCATGTGCAAGGACCCTGGGTCTAGTCTTCCGCCAAAGGGACGCCCATCCTGCCCATCAGAAGTCTAGTGATCTTCATCAGGTAGGCGCATTCAGTTGTCTGGGCTCACCCTACCAGTAGAAAATCATCCAGGTAGTGCACTAGGCCATCAAAGCCAGCTACCGCCGTGATAGACCAGTGCAAGAAACTACTGAAAGCTTCAAAGTAAGCACATAAAATGGAGCAACCCATAAGCAAGCACTTGTCTACAAAATACTCCCCCTCAAACCAACAACCCATGAGGTGAAAGGATGAAGGGTGAATGGGAAGGAGCTGAAAAGCGGATTCCACATCCAGTTTCGCCAAGTATGCCCCGGCACCCGCCCTCCTAACTAGCGCAGGTGCATCGTCAAAAGACTGATAGTAAACCAAACTAATTTCGGGAGAGATATAGTCATTGACGAACTGCCCTTTCGGAAAAGAAAGGTACTGAATGAGTCGGAATTTACCAGGCTCTTTCTTCGGCACAACCCACAATGGAGAGATGACCAACCCCGGAATTGGAATCACCCCAAAAGGGCCGGCCATGCCTACCAGAGCAATTTCCTTGCCCAGTTTCTCCCTTACTATGCTGGGGAATTGATATGCCAATTTTAGGTTCCTGCGAGCCGAGGATCCCAAAACCTGCGAATAGACAGGAATAACAAATCCCCATTGGAGGCCTGCGCCAAGCGAGTCGGCTGCCTCCCCATCAGAATAAAGCATCAGCCATTTCTCAATTGTGGCTAAACTCAGCGGGGTGTCTGCCCTTTCCTGTAGCTAAAGGCTTAGGCGCGGAACCCTGTCTTGAGAGGGACCGGCTTCCTGGGACCTTGCGCACTCAGAGCCAGAGTAGCTCTCTTGCACAGTACCTGCAGGCATGTCAAAATGCACAAGCTGCTCCCTTAACACAGAGCTTGTCTTGAAAACGCCAACAGACCCCTGTGGGACACCATCAAGAACGCGGAGAACCTCGGTTGCCAGCAGGCCCTGCAGGAAGCTGCCCAGGCACAACCGGTTCTCAGGCCCCAGTTGCACCCATAGGCGCTGGTCTACATTCTCAAAGGACAAACAAAGGTTACCGACCTTCTTCCTACAAAAGGCCACATCGTTATCTCGACACGCCCTTTCCCTAAACTGCTCCTGAACAGTTTCAATCGCATCTTGATATTTCAAAATGTCTAATGCCTGTTCCGGGAATTTCACGAGATAACAAGAGGCGTACACCCAAAAGCATTTCCGCCACTCGTCAAAAGTATCCGGCCTTTTGAACTTTTTGGGGCCTGCACCGTCCTCCGCCATTTCCTTCTGGCGGTAGGCCTCAGTGGAATGTTCAAACATTTGCTAGTATTTACCCTCTTGAATCCTTCTAACCATTTTGGACTTTAGATACTCGTGAAGGCTGAATGAGGGCTACGAATACGTGTCCTCATACACAGCCACCTTGCGTCTCGAGGTCGCCTCAGGGCTCGCAACCCCCGCCTGCGCAGGAGGTGTTGGCAGCGGAACATGGGGTTCCAGGTGGGACTATCCAGGGGCAGACCCATGGCCTCTCTTTCCTCAACTAGCCATTTCATCATTCTGTACATTCTCTTCTGACCCTTGGCCTCCAACCCCAGTGACCTATCACTTTCAGACCCAGAATATCTGAAGATGAACTAAACCCCTTATGCCCCGAAGTCAAAGTGGTCTTACCGGTTCCCAAAGGACACTGCACAGACAGGGGACCGGAGGAAGTCGAGGGCTGCTCCTGGCTCCGCTGCTCATCATCACCGCAAATGCCTAGACCAGATTGCTCGGCCACATCAGCTCCCTGAGACTCCATGTTATCCTGGAATGAGAAATGAGAGAGAGGAGTACCACGTGGGGAGGACATCAACCCCCACTCGGCTATCATTCCTGCTCTCTGCGCCACACACAGACTCCATGCGCTCAAACACACCGCTCTCTTGCACATCCAGCACTGCATTGACAAACTGAACCTGCCTGGCGAGGCCCTGCTCTGCACCTGCTGCGATCCCCTGACATAAACTGGGGAGCGTGCTAAAGACCTTCTTGGCAGAGGCCCTAGTAGTGACACCTGGGGAGACCCCGCTGGGGGACCTAACCACAGACAACCAACGTGCACCCCGCAAAGCGTTTCGAGTGCATCGCGATGTGGCCGCACGGCTCCTACTAGGCCGTGAATTACCACCGACCCGTTTTTTACCGCTTGGTTGAGCTGATAATTGCTGAGACTCTAAGGTATCCAATGGCGCTGGTGTACCCCCAGTCAGGCCTGCGGCCTGCTCATAAGCCCCATAAATAGTCTCACTGGAAGGACCACCATCCTGAAAAATGCCCCACGTGGCTCGCAACCTTGACCCCCTAAAGTGCCAGTCACATTGCCCCCACGCGAGCACTGATCCTCAGGGCCATGCTGCGCCCCCCCACGGGTGTCGTCCCCGCCCCCCCCGGAGCACTCCTTTCTTACCTCAGTACCCCGAAGGCGATGACGATGCCTGCTCCAGAATGGCCAGGCCGGAAATTACATCACCGGACGTGATTTCACCGGAAGCGGCCAAACCAGAAGTGACGTCATCGGAAGAAGACATGGCAGTCCTCATGGCAGAAGATGACCGCGACGAAGAGCCCTCAACCGCCCGACGACCAGGAGATGGCAGGGGAGAGCCGGAACCCGCAAGCACGAAGGGAAACCACCACCCGACAGAACTAACCACAGCGACTGAAGGAGTGCGACCGTGGCCGATACGGCATCACCGGACAGCGTAACCAACGGAGTAGGTAAGACCAATATGCTCCCACTAGCTCCAGCCACCAATGCATTTGGAGGCCACATTTGGGATGGAGGGATAACGACCCCGGGCCCCACCAACGAACAACAGGGAGAGGCAAGGGAAGGGGGGCAAGATGAGGAAACTGTCACAGGACCACTAATGGGATCATGAGAGGGGGAACCACATGCACCTCGGTTTCGAGTGCATCGCGATGTGGCCGCACGGCTCCTACTAGGCCGTGAATTACCACCGACCCGTTTTTTACCGCTTGGTTGAGCTGATAATTGCTGAGACTCTAAGGTATCCAATGGCGCTGGTGTACCCCCAGTCAGGCCTGCGGCCTGCTCATAAGCCCCATAAATAGTCTCACTGGAAGGACCACCATCCTGAAAAATGCCCCACGTGGCTCGCAACCTTGACCCCCTAAAGTGCCAGTCACATTGCCCCCACGCGAGCACTGATCCTCAGGGCCATGCTGCGCCCCCCCACGGGTGTCGTCCCCGCCCCCCCCGGAGCACTCCTTTCTTACCTCAGTACCCCGAAGGCGATGACGATGCCTGCTCCAGAATGGCCAGGCCGGAAATTACATCACCGGACGTGATTTCACCGGAAGCGGCCAAACCAGAAGTGACGTCATCGGAAGAAGACATGGCAGTCCTCATGGCAGAAGATGACCGCGACGAAGAGCCCTCAACCGCCCGACGACCAGGAGATGGCAGGGGAGAGCCGGAACCCGCAAGCACGAAGGGAAACCACCACCCGACAGAACTAACCACAGCGACTGAAGGAGTGCGACCGTGGCCGATACGGCATCACCGGACAGCGTAACCAACGGAGTAGGTAAGACCAATATGCTCCCACTAGCTCCAGCCACCAATGCATTTGGAGGCCACATTTGGGATGGAGGGATAAAGACCCCGGGCCCCACCAACGAACAACAGGGAGAGGCAAGGGAAGGGGGGCAAGATGAGGAAACTGTCACAGGACCACTAATGGGATCATGAGAGGGGGAACCACATGCACCTCGGGGTACAGAGAAGGGGCCGGGGTACGACTCACTGGAGAAGGCGAAATAATTTCCTCCTCCGAGTCGAAATCCCCGATCATCAACTCCTCCAACTCTTCCATCCTCACAGGCACTCGGGCAGAGCGATCCATGCTGCAGCAGACTGTTGTGCCGACAACTGAAGATCCTGCAAGCTGTGAAGATGAGCTGGAAACAGGGTCTGGGGCCTGTAACTTGGCTTCTTATAGGTAAGCCCAATCCCCACCCACACTAATGCAACATTGTTGCCACTTCACAGCAGCATACTCCTAAGGGCCTTAATTCTTGTGTTTGTTATGGGCTATTCTGCCCTCCACTGTCTGTGTGTATGTGTGTCTCTGGTTATGTGATATCCGTGTGTACATCTGGCTATGTGATATCCCTGTGTGCATGTGTGTCTCTGGTTATATGATATCAGTGTGTGCATTTGTGTCTCTGGTTATATGATATCACTGTGTGCATGTGTGCACCTGGTTATGTGATATCACTGTGTGCATGTGTGTCTCTGGTAATGTGATATCACTGTGTGCATGTGTGTCACTGGTTATGTATTATTACTGGGTGCATGTGTGCATCTGATTATGTGATATCACTGTGTGCATCTGGTTATGTGATATCACTGTGTGCATGTGTGTCTCTGGTTATATGATATCACTGTGTGCATCTGGTTATGTGATATCACTGTGTGCATCTGGTTATGTGATATCACTGTGTGCATGTGTGTCTCTGGTTATGTGATATCAATGTGTGCATCTGGTTATTTGATATCACTGTGTGCATTTGTGCCACTGGTTATGTGAGGTCACTGTGTGCATGTGTGTCTCTGGGTATGTGATATCACTGTGTGCATCTGGTTATTTGATATCACTGTGTGCATTTGTGCCATTGGTTATGTGATATCACTGTGTGCATTTCTGCCACTGGCTATGTGATATCACTGTGTGCATGTGTGCCACTAGTTATGTGATATCACTGTATGCATCTGGTTATGTGATATCATTGTGTGCATGTGTGTCTCTGGTAATGTGATATCACTATGTGCATGTGTTTATCTGGTTATGTGATATCCCTGTGTGTATGTGTGCCTCTGGTTATTTGATATCACTGTGTGTATGTGTGCATCTGGTTATGTGATATCACTATGTGCATGTGTGCATCTGGTTATGTGAGGTCACTGTGTGCATGTGTGTCTCTGGTTATGTGATATCACTGTGTGCATGTGTGCATCTGGTTATGTGATATCACTGTGTGCATCTGATTATGCGATATCACTGTGTGCATGTGTATCTCTGGTTATATGATATCCCTATGTGCATCTGGTTATGTGATATCACTGTGTGCATCTGGTTATGTGATATCACTGTGTGCATGTGTGTCTCTGGTTATGTGATATCAATGTGTGCATGTGTATCTCTGGTTATATGATATCCCTATGTGCATCTGGTTATGTGATATCACTGTGTGCATCTGGTTATGTGATATCACTGTGTGCATATGGTTATGTGAGGTCACTGTGTGCATATGGTTATGTGAGGTCACTGTGTGCATGTGTGCCACTGGTTTTGTTAATGGGTAACTGACTTCCATTATCCGCTTGACTCTTCTGATTTACATGAACTACACTTTCCTTCTGGTTATTTCTTTTTCCAGCGCCATTAATTGGAGTGAAGTGTAGGACTTCAGAAACTGGAGTAATGGTAGCCAACACGGCTTTTGGAGGAAGGTAAATGTCATGTTGAGTGTGATTCAGGACAGGGATCTTCACAACTTTAGAGACATCACTTGGCACGTCTACCACTGTAGGAAACAGTTCAAGGCCATCTTGGACTGGATATTCTGGAAGTGGTTCAAATGGCATGACTCCTCCTTCAGGCCATGTTCTAATTCTGCATTTGATTTTGCAAAGCTTACCTCTGCTAATCGTGAGTACTTTCGTCTAATCGTGGTCCAAATAATAATATATATTACAACAACAAACAAACAAAGTTTTAATTGTTTCCAATAATATAGCTGTAGTTGTGTAGGTGAAAAGAAGTAGAAACAATATCTACAGGAAACCTTCTCAAAGTAGATTAAAGGGACACTGAATCCAAATTTTCTCTTTTGTAATTCAGAAAGAGCATGCAATTTTAAGCAACTTTATAATTTACTCCTATTATCAAATTTTCTTCGTTCTCTTGCTATCATTATTTGAAAAAGAAGGCATCTAAGCTTTTTTTTTTGTTTCAGTGTTCTGGACAGCACTTTTTTATTGGTGGATGAATTTATCCACCAATCAGCAAGGACAACCCAGGTTGTTCACCAAAAATGGGCCGGCATCTAGACTTACATTCTTGCATTTCAAATAAAGATACCAAGAGAATGAAGAAAATTTGATAATAGGAGTAAATTAGAAAGTTGCTTAAAATTTCATGCTCAATCTGAATCACGAAAGAAAATTTTTGGGTACAGTGTCCCTTTAATGTAAATTATAGGCAAAGTGTAGTAATAAATAATGTATATTCAATGCATAAACAATATGAGACCATCATCATAATCATGTCCATGTATAGTCTATTTACTACAATGCGGGTGTGGCCTACTTTATGTGGGCCGCACGAAACGCCAAATTAGACGGCGAATTAATGAACATATCTATAATATCAAAGAAAAGATGGCAAATCACAGTATCCCAAAACATTTTTTGGAATGCCATGGACACAATCCCAGTTCCCTAAAGGTACAAGTTATTGATAAGGTTCCATTGACTAAACCCAATTGCCTTTTAGAATTAAGAAAGTTAGAAACAAAATGGATATATAAATTGAAAACATTATAACCACATGGCTTAAATATAGATATAGATGTAGCTGCATTTAAATGAGTATCTTCGTACTACAGTTTTTATATATAAAAAATCTAATACAAAATTTTTTATTTTTTTTTACTCAAACATGACAATGGGCTTAAATTCTTTATAGCAGCTATCTATAGGTTAATTGAATAGTTTTTTATAATATTTTTTAATAAATGTATATATCCATTTATTTAAATAAACTTTAATACATTTTAAATATAGGTAGGTTTTATATTTAGGTAATATCCTAATCTAGCCATAATCTAGTGTTTATCTCATTTATCTCGCTTGTAATTTTATATTTTCAAGATTTAGCCATGAATTTTAAAGATTTAGCCATGATTTTTTAAATATAATTTTTTTAAATATAGTACCTTGAGACCCAGCATATTTAGATATACCAATGAGTGATGGGCATATATTAAACAACTAATAGGATAAAATGCTGCTACCAGTCTTAATAGATGATAGTCTTAGTGACTTTAAATCTATATATTTGAAATAAGTATTTGACAGATATGGTATATCTAGATACACCAAAAAACGATGGGCATATTTCAAGGAGTGATTGTAACAATGTGCTACTTTAAGTTTGAACAGGTGATATAATAAATAACACCAATGTACAAAACATACACATAGGATTATGCATCAAAATTTGAACAAGCATGATATTGTAAATAAAAAGCAATTAACTTTATTTTTAGAAGAGTAAATAACTATATATGCCGATAGAAAATAGAGTAAAATGCTGTATATAAGAAATAATGAATTGTATAATCAATTTTTAACTCGTATTGATATATCAAATATGACGAATGTGTAAAAGGTTTCCTTTTCCCGGTTGGTAATACTACATCAGTGATCCAACATCAGAAATAATATAACAATTGTCTATCTTTCGTAATATTTGTAAACATGTTTGTTCAGTTTTGTATATCATTTATGTCTATTTATGTTCGTTTTACAAATATGTTCATTCACCCCTGTATATATTATGTTTCACGCTGAAAAGTCAGTGATCATTATGTTCGGCAAACAGACACACCCATCAATGTCTGATTGGCCGCGGGCCCGTAGTGATACACAGGACGATTTGAAGCCTATGATTGGCTATGACAAACACACCTACAAGTTCCTGATTGGCCAATAGCCCTTCAAAAGACGAGGGTGGCAAAGAAAAGATTATTCACTATTTACCTTTGAGAAAGCCCAGCCGCTGACAGGGGGAAATGCGTCAGGTATCAGCTGACAGGTCTGACGCTCCAACCGAAGCTTAAACTGCTCCTTCCACCCGGCAAATAAGAAGACAGCCAAGGCATCCGGAAAGCCCTGTTTTTGACGCTGTTTTGACCAAAACACCTGGAGACACTGACTTCCTAGGCTGCAGTGTGGAGCAGTACTAACGCAGAGGAAAGAGGGCTTTATCCTGAATGCTGTTTTTTACTGTTTTTCTAGTAAGTGCAATATAAAGTGTGTGCAATATACCCTAATAAAATTTACACTTGAGTCTTTTGTGCGCTCTCTCTTTTTTCTTTTTCAATGTATACCCCTTGCTTCATATGATATCTCTAGAGTCAAAGTGAGCCTATTTGAGCATAAAAAACAGCTTTTTCAAATTGACGGGAAGGAAATGTGTAATATATATTATTATTATTAATAGTATAAGTAGTAATAATACTAAGCATAATAATAATAATATTAGTAATATTGATATCAGACATTATTGTTTAATAGAAACAAATGGTAAAAAGGGACATACTGTGAGAGATTTAAATTCTGGAGGCAAAACTACTTGAAGTTAATTGTAGTTTATATGTTTAATTATGTTATGTAATAGAATAGAATAGCTTAGTATACATGATATATTTAAAAGGTCACATATAAAATTAATTAATTTCCTTTATATCTCCAAGTGTCTGAGTTTTATTTTTTATTTAGTTTTTTTCATATACACAAAGTTCTCAATCTGGTGGCGCTGCAATTTACTAATTTGTTATCATAAATCTTTACCAAACTGGTTTACTAAATGTTATCACAAAATCTTTACAAAGCAAATACATAAATATGTTTTTAACCTCTACAATAAATCTCTGTTGACCTAGTACAGATCTGCTATGATCTGCTATGATAAATTTAACCTCACAAATTCTCTTAGTAAATAATAAAAAAAAGTATATTATAACCTCTACAATACATCTCTATGGCCCCATTATAAATATGACAGTATATAGTAAACATGTATTTTATTACATTTAGGCCTGGATTACAAGGGGAGCATAAAATTGTTAGTGCCACGGTGCACTTATATTGTTAGAACGCAATCCATAGCGCTCGCATTACTTTCATATTACAAGTGGAAAGTAAAATGTTAGCGATCGAGCATAAGCCTCAGGTGCACTAAAATCTGGAGGTTGGATAGCATAGCCATGCTAAATCCGTTGCCCAATAGACATTTATGAGGTGTGCTACATGGATCAAGTCTGGTTTTTCGATGAGTGGTAACCCAAAGGGGTTATATGTGTATATATATATATATATATATATATATATATATATATATATATATGTGTATATATATAATATATATAGATTTATATATTTACACACACCTGTGAGCCCTTCCAAGTCCAACACCTTGTCATACTATTTAACCCTTTAAATCACTGTTACAACACTTATTATTAAAAACCCATATATTACATTTAATATGTATACATGTTTGGGAACGACTTTATTATATTATACATGCATTTTTTTTTTATACTTTTAATCTAGACCTAACATGTTACTTTAGGTGTCCAGGAGTGCTAAATGTTTCATCGTTATTATGAGTTGCGCTCATAAGCTACACATAACTCACCAATTTTAATGTGAGCAACGTAAGACAGCTGCGCTATCCATTGAATAAATGCCGGCTGTGGTAACATTCTCTGGATAATATCTTTATTATTTTTTCTTTATTATTATTTTTTCTCTATCTTTTTGTCCTTCATCTCCCCTTCTTCAAATGGATCTCGGATTTTCACAACACACATAAGGATCTATCACCAATATTTTCTACACAGGAGGACTATATGAACATTTGACTTATCCACTAGCTTTATAGCTCTTTTGTCTTTTTCTCTTATTTTCCACATAGAATATATATAATAATAATAATATATCACTGCCATACTTATATTTTGTACAAGTCCACTCTGACCTTTGTTTACACCCACATGGATCCATGTTTTTAGCATTGTTTTTATCATCCTATAATATAAAAGGCCAAGTGTGTTTGCCTGAAGCTGTCTGTAGAGACAGCACAAGGACAAACACACCTGGCCTTAGAGTCACTACCTGATCTGCTGTGCAGGCAGAAGTGGACGTGGCCAGGCATGAGTGGGGTGGGGCGGGGCGGGACCGGGCATGGGCACGCACACGAGATAGAGGGGAGAGAGATAGAGAGGGGGAGAGAAAGAAAGAGGGGGAGAGAACAAAAGAGATGGGAAAGAGCTAAAGATAGGATAAGAGAGGGGAAAGAGCAAGAGAGGGGGAGAGAGAGCAAAATAGAGGGGGAGAGAGAAAATAAGAGGGGGAAAGAAAGAGAGCAAAAAAGAGGGTAAGAGATAGAGCATAATAAAAGGGGGAGAGAGAGCAAAAGAAGAGGGGGGGAGAGATAGGGGGGAGAGAGAGGGGGGAGAGAGGGGGGAGAGAGGGGGGAGAGAAGGGAAGAGAGAGGGGGAGAGAGAGAGGAGGAAGAGAGGGTGGAGAGAGGGGGAGAAAAGGGGGAAGGGAGAGAGAGAGGGGGAGAGATGGGGAGAGAGATACGGGGAGAGAGGGGGGAGATAGAGAGGGGGGAGATAGAGAGAGGGGGAGAGGGGGGATATAGGGAGAGAGGAGGAGAGAGAGGGGAGGAGAGAGAGAGGGGGAGAGAAAGAGAGAGGGGGAGAGAGAGAGGGGGGAGAGAGAGAAGGGGGGAGAGAGAGAGGGGGGTGAGAGAGAGAGGGGGGAGAGAGAGAGGGGGGGGAGAGAGAGGGGGGGAGAGAGAGGGGGGGAGAGAGAGGGGGGGAGAGAGAGGGAGGAGATAGAGAGGGGAGAGAGAGAGAGAGAGAGAGAGAGAGAGGGGAGAGAGAGAGAGGAGAGAGAAGGGGGAAGGGAGAGAGAGAGAGAGAGGGAGAGGGGAGAGAAGGGGGTAAGGAAAGAGAGAGGGGAGAGAGGGGGGGAGAGAGGGGGGAGAGAGAGCCTACCTATGTATGCTTATAAAAAAAAAATAAGTACATTTGATAATGGATGTAAATTAAAGAGTCTCTTTAAAATTGCAAAATCAGAATCTCTTGGCTAGATTTAGAGTTCTGCGGCCAAAGGGGTGCGTTAGCTACGCGTGCTTTTTTCTCCCCGCACCTTTTAAATAACGCTGGTATTTAGAGTTCACAAAATGGCTGCGTTAGGCTCCAAAAAGGGAGCGTAGAGCATAATTTACCACCACTGCAACTCTCAATACCAGCGTTGCTTACGGACGCGGCCAGCTTCAAAAACGTGCTCGTGCACGATTCCCCCATAGAAAACAATGGGGCAGTTTGAGCTGAAAAAAAACCTAACACCTGTAAAAAAGCAGCGTTCAGCTCCTAACACCCTAACATGTACCCCGAGTCTAAATACCCCTAACCTTACACTTATTAACCCCTAATCTGCCGCCCCCGCTATCGCTGACACCTGCATATTTTTTTAACCCCTAATCTGCCTCTCCGTATACCGCCGCAACCTACATTATACCTATGAACCCCTAATCTGCTGCCCCTAACACCGCCGACCCCTATATTATATTTATTAACCCCTAATCTGCCCCCCACAACATCGCCGCCAGCTACCTACAATAATTAACCCCTAATCTGCCGATCGGATCTCGCCGCTAGTCTAATAAATGGATTAACCCCTAAAGCGAAGTCTAACCCTAACACTAACACCCCCCTAAGTTAAATATAATTTAAATCTAACGAAATAAATTAACTCTTATTATATAAATTATTCCTATTTAAAGCTAAATACTTACCTGTAAAATAAACCCTAATATAGCTAAAATATAAATTATAATTATATTGTAGCTATTTTAGGATTAATATTTATTTTACAGGCAACTTTGTAATTATTTTAAACAGGTACAATAGCTATTAAATAGTTAAAAACTATTTAATAGTTACCTAGTTAAAATAATTACAAAATTACCTGTAAAATAAATCCTAACCTAAGTTTCAATTAAACCTAACACTACACTATCAATAAATTAATTAAATAAAATACCTACAATTATCTACAATTAAACCTAACACTACACTAGCAATAAATTAATTAAATACAATACCTACAAATAAATACAATTAAATAAACTAACTAAAGTACAAAAAATAAAAAAGAACTAAGTTACAAAAAATAAAAAAATATTTACAAACATTAGAAAAATATTACAACAATTTTAAACTAATTACACCTACTCTAAGCCCCCTAATAAAATAACAAAAACCCCCAAAATAAAAAAATACCCTACCCTATTCTAAATTAAAAAAGTTCAAAGCTCTTTTACCTTACCAGCCCTGAAAAGGGCCATTTGCTGGGCATGCCCCAAATAATTCAGCTCTTTTGCCTGTAAAAAAAAAACATACAATGCCCCACCCCCAACATTACAACCCACCACCCACATACCCCTAATCTAACCCAAACCCCCCTTAAATAAACCTAACACTAAGCCCCTGAAGATCTCCCTACCTTGTCTTCACCTCACCGGGTTCAGCAATCGGTCCAGAAGAGGGTCCGAAGTCTTGATCCAAGCGGCGGATGAAGAACTCCATCATCGGGATGAAGTCTTCTATCAAGCGGCATCTTCAATCTTCTTTCTTCCGGAGTGGAGCGGAGCCATCCTCTTCCCAGCCGACGCGGATCCATCCTCTTCAACCGACGCCTACTCTTCGAATGACGGTTCCTTTAAATGACGTCATCCAAGATGGCGTCCCTCAAATTCCGATTGGCTGATAGGATTCTATCAGCCAATCGGAATTAAGGTAGGAATATTCCTTCATTCTTCAGTTGGACGTCGGAAGAAGAAGATTGATCCGCGCTGGAGGTCTTCAAGATGGAGCCGTTCCTCATTGGATGAAGATAGAAGATGCTGCTTGGATCAAGATGGTTGCTGGTCCGGATCTCCTCTTCTTCCCGGATAGGATGAAGACTTTGGAGCCTCTTTTGGACCTCTTCAGCCGCTGCTTGATAGAAGATTTCAGCCGGATTATGGATCGCCAGCCCCCGCTTGGGCTTGGATGAAGATTTCAGAGCCTGGAGCGATCGGTGAACCTGGCATGGTGAAGATAAGGTAGGAAGATCTTCATGGGCTTAGTGTTAGGTTTATTTAAGGTGGGTTGTAATGTTGGGGGGGGTATTGTATGTTTTTTTTTACAGGCAAAAGAGCTGAATTATTTGGGGCATGCCCCGCAAAGGGCCCTTTTCAGGGCTGGTAAGGTAAAAGAGCTTTGAACTTTTTAAATTTAGAATAGGGTAGGGCATTTTTTTTATTTTGGGGGTCTTTGTTATTTTATTAGGGGGCTTAGAGTAGGTGTAATTAGTTTAAAATTGTTGTAATATTTTTCTAATGTTTGCAAATATTTTTTTATTTTTTTGTAACTTAGTTCTTTTTTATTTTTTGTACTTTAGTTAGTTTATTTAATTGTAGTTATTTGTAGGTATTGTATTTAATTAATTTATTGATAGTGTAGTGTTAGGTTTAATTGTAGATAATTGTAGGTATTTTATTTAATTAATTTATTGATAGTGTAATGTTAGGTTTAATTGTAACTTAGGTTAGGATTTATTTTACAGGTAATTTTGTAATTATTTTAACTATTTTAGCTATTAAATAGTTTTTAACTATTTAATAGCTATTGTACCTGTTTAAAATAATTACAAAGTTGCCTGTAAAATAAATATTAATCCTAAAATAGCTACAATATAATTATAATTTATATTTTAGCTATATTAGGGTTTATTTTACAGGTAAGTATTTAGTTTTAAATAGGATTCATTTATTTAATAAGAGTTAATTTATTTTGTTAGATAAAAATTATATTTAACTTAGGGGGGTGTTAGTGTTAGGGTTAGACTTAGCTTTAGGGGTTAAAAATTTAATTAGAATAGCGGTGAGCTCCGGTCGGCAGATTAGGGGTTAATGTTTGAAGTTAGGTGTCGGCGATGTTAGGGAGGGCAGATTAGGGGTTAATACTATATATTATAGGGTTATTGAGGCGGGAGTGAGGCGGATTAGGGGTTAATACATTTATTATAGTAGCGGTGCGATCGGCAGATTAGGGGTTAATAAGTGTAGGTAAGGTAGCGGCAACATTGGGGGGGGCAGATTAGGGGTTAATAAATATTATGTAGGTGTCGACGATGTTAGGGGCAGCAGATTAGAGGTACATAGGGATAATGTAGCTGGCGGCAGTGTACGGAGCGGCAGATTAGGGGTTAAAAAAATTTAATAGAGTGGCGGCGGTGTGGGGGGGCCTCGGTTTAGGGGTACATAGGTAGTTTATGGGTGTTAGTGTACTTTAGAGCACAGTAGTTAAGAGCTTTATAAACCGGCGTTAGCCCAGAAAGCTCTTAACTCCTGGTTTTTTTCTGCGGCTGGAGTTTTGTCGTTAGATTTCTAACGCTCACTTCAGCCACGACTCTAAATACCGGCGTTAGAAAGATCCGATTGAAAAGATAGGATACGCAAATGACGTAGGGGGATCTGCGGTATGGAAAAGTCGCGGCTGCAAAGTTAGCGTTAGACCCTTTCCTGACTGACTCCAAATACCAGAGGGCGGTAAAAACCAGCGTTAGGAGCCTCTAATGCTGGTTTTGACGGCTACCGCCCAACTCTAAATCTAGCCGTCTGTGTGTTAAACCTAACTTCAACCATATGCATACATGATATTTGCTTAGGAATGGGATGACATCCTGTTTTCTTCTCTCTTTATTCCTTATGTTACTTTTGACATAAAAATGAAGACATATAGGGCTAGATTACAAGTGGTGGGCTAATTTATTGCTTGCCCACAAATGGCAAATCCGCGTGATAAATAACCAGCCATTACCGGTAGCAATTAGCGTTTATAAAATTAACCAGAGATCAGATCTCTGGTTAATTTTATAAATGTGCTCCAAATGCCCCCCAAATCAATTGTGATATACTTTATTAAAAAATATACGGCTAGATTACGAGTTTTGCGTTATGAGCAGCTTGGTGCTAACTTGCAAGTTATTTCCACCGCTCACCTCCCTATAGCGCTGCTATTACAGGTTTGCAAAAACCTGGCGTTAGCAGGCAATATGGCAGCGTTGAGCTCCATTGAGCTCCATACCGCACCCAAATACCAGCGCTGCTTTGAACTGGTTTTATGTGCTCGTGCACGATTTCCCCATAGACATCATTGGGGAGAGTGGGCTAAAAAAAAACTAACACCGGCAATAAAGGAGCGTAAAGCTCCGTAACGCAGCCCCATTAATTCCTATGGGGAAAGAAAAGTTATGTTTACACCTAACACCCTAACATAAACCTCGAGTCTAAACACCCCTTTTTTATACTTTTATTTATCTCCAAGCACAAAGTACAATACAACAGACAAGTATTTATCACATAGACAAATTTCTTATTTAACAGAAAGAAAAAAAAAAGACAAGGATAAATATTCCTTGTTCAGAGGAGAATTGCCTGGTATTTCGGGGCTGGACTGACCTTACTTGGCGGGATCAGACTGATATACTTCAGGAAAGTTTTCTTCTGTGAAAAGCACACTGGTCTAAAAGAGGCTGCCTCCGGGTGGTGAATCGCCATAGAACAAGCCACTGAGCTGTTGTTCGTTCCTGGTAGAGCGCTTCTCTCTTTGTATGCAAATTATTATGACCCTGGGGAAGTCTCCCTATGGGTGATGGGGGAAACCAGACGTGGACTCCTTGCCCAGTGTGTTTAGAGGAATGTGGCTGCACCTCACTGACGAGGCCGAAACGATCGTCTGGGGTTGTCATGTTCCTTGTTCAGAGGAGAATTGCCTGGTATTTCGGGGCTGGACTGACCTTACTTGGCGGGATCAGACTGATATACTTCAGGAAAGTTTTCTTCTGTGAAAAGCACACTGGTCTAAAAGAGGCTGCCTCCGGGTGGTGAATCGCCATAGAACAAGCCACTGAGCTGTTGTTCGTTCCTGGTAGAGCGCTTCTCTCTTTGTATGCAAATTATTATGACCCTGGGGAAGTCTCCCTATGGGTGATGGGGGAAACCAGACGTGGACTCCTTGCCCAGTGTGTTTAGAGGAATGTGGCTGCACCTCACTGACGAGGCCCATAGGAGGCCGAAACGATCGTCTGGGGTTGTCATGTTCCTTGTTCAGAGGAGAATTGCCTGGTATTTCGGGGCTGGACTGACCTTACTTGGCGGGATCAGACTGATATACTTCAGGAAAGTTTTCTTCTGTGAAAAGCACACTGGTCTAAAAGAGGCTGCCTCCGGGTGGTGAATCGCCATAGAACAAGCCACTGAGCTGTTGTTCGTTCCTGGTAGAGCGCTTCTCTCTTTGTATGCAAATTATTATGACCCTGGGGAAGTCTCCCTATGGGTGATGGGGGAAACCAGACGTGGACTCCTTGCCCAGTGTGTTTAGAGGAATGTGGCTGCACCTCACTGACGAGGCCCATAGGAGGCCGAAACGATCGTCTGGGGTTGTCATGTTCCTTGTTCAGAGGAGAATTGCCTGGTATTTCGGGGCTGGACTGACCTTACTTGGCGGGATCAGACTGATATACTTCAGGAAAGTTTTCTTCTGTGAAAAGCACACTGGTCTAAAAGAGGCTGCCTCCGGGTGGTGAATCGCCATAGAACAAGCCACTGAGCTGTTGTTCGTTCCTGGTAGAGCGCTTCTCTCTTTGTATGCAAATTATTATGACCCTGGGGAAGTCTCCCTATGGGTGATGGGGGAAACCAGACGTGGACTCCTTGCCCAGTGTGTTTAGAGGAATGTGGCTGCACCTCACTGACGAGGCCCATAGGAGGCCGAAACGATCGTCTGGGGTTGTCATGTTCCTTGTTCAGAGGAGAATTGCCTGGTATTTCGGGGCTGGACTGACCTTACTTGGCGGGATCAGACTGATATACTTCAGGAAAGTTTTCTTCTGTGAAAAGCACACTGGTCTAAAAGAGGCTGCCTCCGGGTGGTGAATCGCCATAGAACAAGCCACTGAGCTGTTGTTCGTTCCTGGTAGAGCGCTTCTCTCTTTGTATGCAAATTATTATGACCCTGGGGAAGTCTCCCTATGGGTGATGGGGGAAACCAGACGTGGACTCCTTGCCCAGTGTGTTTAGAGGAATGTGGCTGCACCTCACTGACGAGGCCCATAGGAGGCCGAAACAATCGTCTGGGGTTGTCATGTTCCTTGTTCAGAGGAGAATTGCCTGGTATTTCGGGGCTGGACTGACCTTACTTGGCGGGATCAGACTGATATACTTCAGGAAAGTTTTCTTCTGTGAAAAGCACACTGGTCTAAAAGAGGCTGCCTCCGGGTGGTGAATCGCCATAGAACAAGCCACTGAGCTGTTGTTCGTTCCTGGTAGAGCGCTTCTCTCTTTGTATGCAAAGGATAAATATCAACCACATACAGTATAAGATCGGCCTTAGACAAACCTGTCTATACATCCAAAAAAGGACAAAAATAAAAAACAATCAGTGGTTGAGTTATACTTGGGTTCAGAATATCTATACAGTCATATAATAAAGATATTAGTTCGATATTCCTTTCCAGAATCTTACTCTTTTGTTGTTGTACAATTGTGCTACTTTTCTTATTTACCTAAGAAAAAAAAAAAAATATTAATAAGATTTAAAAAAAAGAGAAGGGAGAGGAGGAGGGGGAGGAAGGGGAAATCCATTGTCTCCGACTTCACATTTCAATCTTATCCAAATACAGATATGATGTTAATACCAAGCATAGGGGAAAATATTATTCAGAATCAGGGTTCCAAAAAAATCTGTTTTGTGGAAACATTTTGTTAGTGAATATTCTAGGTTATTAGGTTGGTCTAAGATTAGAATAAGCCATTTATCAAAGAAGCCTTTTATTTGGTTCTGTAAGAGAGAGTTAGTATTTAGTTGTTCAAACATTATTTGTGAGAACACTGCTTGTTTAAATAAGCTAAATGGAGGGGCAGTCTTCTTCTTCCAATACCTGAGAATTAAATTGCGCCCTAACAAAATTAAAGTGTCAATAGTTTTATAAGATTTAGTAGTAGTCTCGTTAGTTAAAAAGAAAACTTGATATATATCTAGTGACACCCCTAATCTGCCACTCCCCAAACAGCCGACATCTACATTACATTTATTAACCCCTTATCTGCTGCCCCGACATCACCGCCACCTACCTACACTTATTAACCCCTAATCTTCTGCCCCCAATGTCGCCACCACCTACATTACACTTATTAACCTCTAATCTGCCCCCCCCATGTCACCGCCACCTACATTACAGTTATTAACCCCTAATCTGCCACCCCCGATATCGCCGCCACCTACCTACACTTATTAACCACTAATCTGTCGCCCCCAACGTTGCCGCCACTATACTAAAGTTATTAACCCCTAAACCTAACCCTAAGTCTAACCCTAACCCTAACATAACCCTAGCACCACTAACTTTACCATAATTAAAATAAATCTAAATAAAAATTACAATTAATACCTAAACAATTCCTATTGAAAACTAAATACTTACCTGTGAAATAAACCCTAAGCTAGCTACAATATAACTAATAGTTACATTGTAGCTATCTTAGGTTTTATTTTTATTTCACAGGCAAGTTTGTATTTATTTTAACTATGTAGACTAGTTAGTAAATAGTTATTAACTATTTAATAACTACCTAGTTAAATAAAACCTAACCTGTCTTACACTAACACCTAACATTACACTAAAATTAAATAAATTACATTAATTAAATACAATTAACTAAATTACAAAAAATAATAAACAATAAATTACACAAAATTAAAAAGAAATGATCAAATATTTAAATTAATTACATCTAATCTAATAGCCCTATCAAAATAAAAAAGCCCCCCCCCCCAAATAAAAATAACCATAGCCTAAACTAAACTGCCAATAGTCCTTAAAAGAGCCTTTTGCGGGGCATTGCCCCAAAGAAATCAGCTCTTTTGCCTGTAAAAATTTTTCCAAACAACCCCCCAACAGTAAAACCCACCACCCACACAACCAAGCCCCCCAAATAAAATCCTATCTAAAAAACCTAAGCTCCCCATTACCCTGAAAATGGCATTTGGATGGGCATTGCTCTTAAAAGGGCATTTAGCTCTTTTTCAGCCCAAACCCTAAGCTAAAAATAAAACCCACCCAATAAACCTTAAAAAAACCTAACACTAACCCCCGAAGATCCACTTACAGTTTTTGAAGACCGGACATCCATCCTCATCAAGCCGGGAGAAGTCTTCATCCAAGCGGGCAGAAGTCCTCAACGAAGCTGGGAGAAGTCTTCATCCAAGTGGCAAGAAGTGGTCCTCCAGATGGGCAGAAGTCTTCATCCAGACGGCATCTTCTATCTTCATCCTTCCAACGCGGAGCGGCTCCATCTTCAAGACATCCGGCGCGGAGCATTCTCTTCTTTCAATGGCAACTGAAGAATGAAGGTTCCTTTAAGGGATGTCATCCAAGATGGCGTCTCTTGAATTCTGATTGTCTGATAGATCGAAATTAATTAAAGTTGAAAAAATCCTATTGGCTGATGCAATCAGCCAATAGGATTGAGCTTCAATCCTATTGGCTGATCCAATCAGCCAATAGGATTGAGATTGCATTCTGTAGGATTTTTTCAACTTTAATTCCAATTGGCTGATAGAATTCTATTAGCTAATCGGAATTCAAGGGACGACATCTTGGATGACGTTCCCTTAAAGGAACCTTCATTCTTCAGTTGCCGTCCAAAGAAGAGGATGTTCTGTGCCGGATGTCTTGAAGATGGAGCCGCTCAGCATCAGAAGGATGAAGATAGAAGATGCCATCTGGATGAAGACTTCTGCCCGTCTGGAGGACCACTTCTTGCCGCTTGGATGAAGACTTCTCCCGGCTTTGTTGAGGATGGATGTCCAGTCTTCAAAAACTGTAAGTGGATCTTCAAGGGTTAGTGTTAGGTTTTTTAAGGGTTTATTGGGTGGGTTTTATTTTTAGCTTAGGGTTTGGGCTGAAAAAGAGCTAAATGCCCATTTAAGGGCAATACCCATCCAAATGCCCTTTTCAGGGCAATGGGGAGCTTAGGTTTTTTTAGATAGGATTTTATTTGGGGGGTTTGGTTGTGTGGGTGGTGGGTTTTACTGTTGGGGGGTTGTTTGTATTTTGTTTTACAGGTAAAAGAGCTGATTTCTTTGGGGCAATGCAATGGTTTAGGGGTTAATATGTTTATTATAGTTGCAGTGATGTCGGGAGTGGCAGATTAGTGTTTGCGATGCGGGAGGGCCTCGGTTTATGGGTATTAGTGTACTTTTTAGCACTTTAGTTATGAGTTTTATGTTATGGCTTTGTAACGTAAAACTCATAACTACTGACTTTCAGTTTACGGTACGGATTTTGTAGTTATAGGCTGTACCGCTCACTTTTTGGCCGGATAGGCAAACTCATAATCCCGGCGCTTTGGAAGTCCCATAGAAAAAGGACTTCTTGAAAGCTGCAGTAGCTACGTTACGGCCAAAAAAGTGTGCGGTACAGATATGCCTAGAAGACTCGTAATACCAGCGATAGTGAAAAAGCATCGTTATGAGGCGTTTTCACACATAACGCAAAACTTGTAATCTAGCCTGAAAGATAGTAAAATCTTTATTTTTTTATAAAATAACTGGAAAAAGCAGTTTTTGGAGTCTAAAGGTAGCGGATGCGGGGTGTTAGAAAATAAAGGCACTGAAAGTGCCTTTACATTGCGGTCTATTGGAACTGTGTGTTCCCAGTAAATGTACATGCTTACATACATATATATTTATTTGTTAATATGTATATATACACATATTAACACATAAATATATATATAATCATATACATATATATTTATATTTGCTGCCATTGCTACACCCCTTTCGCTGCGCAAGGTTCTCATGCCATGTCTCACGGCATGAGAATGAGACTCCAGTTTGAGTATATGGAAGCGCGATCTCGTGAGCACAATGCTTCCCAGTGTGCGCTGGTATTACTCAGTGGAGCGCAAATATTGCTTTCACGAAAGCGATATTTAGTCCCCCACTTATAATCTGGCCCATAGTAACTATTAGAGTGGCAGGACCAAAAGCAACTAATTTAAACAGGCAAGTAATTTCTCTTCACTAAGTTTAAATAAAGAGGTTAATATTCTTTTACATTTCTTTTAAATATAAGGTAATGCGTATGTAGCTGATTTGGAAGAGATAAACATTTTAACTTAGAGTTGTCCTTCGCAGGATTAATATTTGCATATTTACATCATCCTGAGACTATGTGACTAATCAGAGAAAATTGGAATTGCATATCACTAAATATAATCAGACTCAATGGGGACAAAGTAGATTAAAGTAAAGCATAATCAGTATTCTAGCTTTTAATATGGACAACAAACCAGTACATTTAATAAAAAGTTATTTATGATCTTTATGATGGTAATTTAGAAATGTCAGAAAAAACACAAGAGCAAATTAAGGCCTAGATTTAGAGTTCGGCGGTAGCCGTCAAAACCAGCGTTAGAGGCTCCTAACGCTGGTTTTGGCCGCCCGCTGGTATTTGGAGTCAGTGATTAAAGGGTCTAACGCTCACTTTACAGCCGCGACTTTTCCATACCGCAGATCCCCCTACGCCATTTGCGTAGCCTATGTTTTCAATGGGATCTTTCTAACGCTGGTATTTAGAGTCGTTTCTGCAGTGAGCGTTAGAGCTCTAACGACAAGATTCCAGCCGCCTGAAAAAAGCAGGAGTTAAGAGCTTTCTGGCTAACGCCGGTTCATAAAGCTCTTAACTACTGTACCCTAAACTACACTAACACCCATAAACTACCTATGTACCCCTAAACCGAGGTCCCCCCACATCGCCGCCACTCGATTAAAATTTTTAACCCCTAATCTGCCGACCGCCACCTACGTTATACTTATGTACCCCTAATCTGCTGCCCCTAACCCCGCCGACCCCTATATTATATTTATTAACCCCTAACTTGCCCCACACAACGTCGCCGCAAGCTACTTAAAATAATTAACCCCTAATCTTCCGACCGCAAATCGCCGCCACCTACGTTATCCCTATGTACCCCTAATCTTCTGCCCCTAACATCGCCAACCCCTATGTTATATTTATTAACCCCTAATCTGCCCCCCACAACGTCGCCGACACCTACCTACACTTATTAACCCCTAATCTGCCGACCGGACCTGAGCGCTACTATAATAAAGTTATTAACCCCTAATCCGCCTCACTAACCCTATCATAAATAGTATTAAACCCTAATCTGCCCTCCCTAACATCGCCGACACCTACCTTCAATTATTAACCCCTAATCTGCCGACCGGAGCTCACCGCTATTCTAATAAATGTATTAACCCCTAAAGCTAAGTCTAACCCTAACACTAACACCCCCCTAAGTTAAATATAATTTTTATCTAACGAAATAAATTAACTCTTATTAAATAAATGATTCCTATTTAAAGCTAAATACTTACCTGTAAAATAAATCCTAATATAGCTACAATATAAATTACATTTATATTATAGCTATTTTAGGATTAATATTTATTTTACAGGTAACTTTGTATTTATTTTAACCAGGTACAATAGCTATTAAATAGTTAAGAACTATTTAATAGTTACCTAGTTAAAATAATTACAAATTTACCTGTAAAATAAATCCTAACCTAAGATATAATTAAACCTAACACTACCCTATCAATAAAATAATTAAATAAACTACCTACAATTACCTACAATTAACCTAACACTACACTATCAATAAGTTAATTAAACACAATTGCTACAAATAAATACAATTAAATAAACTATCTAAAGTACAAAAAATAAAAAAGAACTAAGTTACAGAAAATAAAAAAATATTTACAAACATAAGAAAAATATTACAACAATTTTAAACTAATTACACCTACTCTAAGCCCCCTAATAAAATAACAAAGACCCCCAAAATAAAAAATTCCCTACCCTATTCTAAATTTAAAAAGTTACAAGCTCTTTTACCTTACCAGCCCTGAACAGGGCCCTTTGCGGGGCATGCCCCAAGAAGTTCAGCTCTTTTGCCTGTAAAAGAAAACATACAATACCCCCCCCCCAACATTACAACCCACCACCCACATACCCCTAATCTAACCCAAACCCCCCTTAAATAAACCTAACACTAAGCCCCTGATGATCTTCCTACCTTGTCTTCACCATGCCAGGTTCACCGATCCGTCCTGGCTCCAAGATCTTCATCCAACCCAAGCGGGGGTTGGCAATCCATAATCCGGTGCTCCAAAGTCTTCCTCCTATCCGGCAAGAAGAGGACATCCGGACCGGCAAACATCTTCTCCAAGCGGCATCTTCTATGTTCTTCCATCCGATGACGACCGGCTCCATCTTGAAGACCTCCAGCGCGGATCCATCCTCTTCTTCCGACGACTAGACGACGAATGACGGTTCCTTTAAGGGACGTCATCCAAGATGGCGTCCCTCGAATTCCGATTGGCTGATAGGATTCTATCAGCCAATCGGAATTAAGGTAGGAATTTTCTGATTGGCTGATGGAATCAGCCAATCAGAATCAAGTTCAATCCGATTGGCTGATCCAATCAGCCAATCAGATTGAGCTCGCATTCTATTGGCTGTTCCGATCAGCCAATACAATGCGAGCTCAATCTGATTGGCTGATTGGATCAGCCAATCGGATTGAACTTGATTCTGATTGGCTGATTCCATCAGCCAATCAGAAAATTCCTACCTTAATTCCGATTGGCTGATAGAATCCTATCAGCCAATCGGAATTCGAGGGACGCCATCTTGGATGACGTCCCTTAAAGGAACCGTCATTCGTCGTCTAGTCGTCGGAAGAAGAGGATGGATCCGCGCTGGAGGTCTTCAAGATGGAGCCGGTCGTCATCGGATGGAAGAACATAGAAGATGCCGCTTGGAGAAGATGTTTGCCGGTCCGGATGTCCTCTTCTTGCCGGATAGGAGGAAGACTTTGGAGCACCGGATTATGGATCGCCAACCCCCGCTTGGGTTGGATGAAGATCTTGGAGCCAGGACGGATCGGTGAACCTGGCATGGTGAAGACAAGGTAGGAAGATCATCAGGGGCTTAGTGTTAGGTTTATTTAAGGGGGGTTTGGGTTAGATTAGGGGTATGTGGGTGGTGGGTTGTAATGTTGGGGGGGGGGTATTGTATGTTTTTTTTTACAGGCAAAAGAGCTGAAATTCTTGGGGCATGCCCCGCAAAGGGCCCTGTTCAGGGCTGGTAAGGTAAAAGAGCTTGTAATTTTTGTATTTTAGAATAGGGTAGGGAATTTTTTATTTTGGGGGTCTTTGTTATTTTATTAGGGGGCTTAGAGTAGGTGTAATTAGTTTAAAATTGTTGTAATATTTTTCTTATGTTTGTAAATATTTTTTTATTTTCTGTAACTTAGTTCTTTTTTATTTTTTGTACTTTAGATAGTTTATTTAATTGTATTTATTTGTAGCAATTGTGTTTAATTAATTTATTGATAGTGTAGTGTTAGGTTAATTGTAGGTAATTGTAGGTAGTTTATTTAATTATTTTATTGATAGGGTAGTGTTAGGTTTAATTATAACTTAGGTTAGGATTTATTTTACAGGTAAATTTGTAATTATTTTAACTAGGTAACTATTAAATAGTTCTTAACTATTTAATAGCTATTGTACCTGGTTAAAATAAATACAAAGTTACCTGTAAAATAAATATTAATCCTAAAATAGCTATAATATAAATGTAATTTATATTGTAGCTATATTAGGATTTATTTTACAGGTAAGTATTTAGCTTTAAATAGGAATCATTTATTTAATAAGAGTTAATTTATTTCGTTAGATAAAAATTATATTTAACTTAGGGGGGTGTTAGTGTTAGGGTTAGACTTAGCTTTAGGGGTTAATACATTTATTAGAATAGCGGTGAGCTCCGGTCGGCAGATTAGGGGTTAATAATTGAAGGTAGGTGTCGGCGATGTTAGGGAGGGCAGATTAGGGGTTAATACTATTTATGATAGGGTTAGTGAGGCGGATTAGGGGTTAATAACTTTATTATAGTAGCGCTCAGGTCCGGTCGGCAGATTAGGGGTTAATAAGTGTAGGTAGGTGTCGGCGACGTTGTGGGGGGCAGATTAGGGGTTAATAAATATAACATAGGGGTCGGCGATGTTAGGGCAGCAGATTAGGGGTACATAGGGATAACGTAGGTGGCGGCGGTTTACGGAGCGGCAGATTAGGGGTTAAAAGTGTAATGCAGGGGTCAGCGATAGCGGGGGCGGCAGATTAGGGGTTAATAAGTGTAAGGCTAGGGGTGTTTAGACTCGGGGTACATGTTAGAGTGTTAGGTGCAGACGTAGGAAGTGTTTCCCCATAGGAAACAATGGGGCTGCGTTAGGAGCTGAACGCTGCTTTTTTGCAGGTGTTAGGTTTTTTTTCAGCTCAAACAGCCCCATTGTTTCCTATGGGAGAATCGTGCACGAGCACGTTTTTGAGGCCGGCCGCGTCCGTAAGCAACTCTGGTATCGAGAGTTGTATTTGCGGTAAAAATGCTCTACGCTCCTTTTTTGGAGCCTAACGCAGCATTTGTTTGAACTCTCGATACCAGAGTTAAATTTATGGTGCGGCCAGAAAAAAACCCGCGGAGCGTTAACAGCCCTTTTACCGCCAAACTCCAAATCTAGCCGTAAGCCAATAACTTTCACAAGGACTGCTTAACATGATTTAAAAACATCCAATAAAAAGTATAGCAAATCTAAAAGTTATTTAGAATGTGCAATTCATTCCTAAAAGGAAAAAAAACTATTTGAGTCGTAAAAAGTAGTGTGATGTACAAAGCGCCTAAAAAGGCTGAGGTTACTGAAGTGATATGTGTCCCTGAACTGGATATAGTGGTCCTTGGGACTAATAGGATGTAGTAAAAAAATAGATTTATTACAATACAAGTGCACAATAAATGCAAACAACAATGCAGTGGAACAATTAAAAAAATTCAGTAAAAAATCAAATCAGCATGATAAGAAGGGTTGTCAATTTTGGATCCATAATGTCTAAAACTAAAGATGATAAACATAAGTTGGTGTGGTGTGTGCAATGATAAATAAAATATGCAGTAATGATGAATGAAATATGCAATGATGAATAAAATGAGTGTCTAGTATTAAAAGTGTCCAAATAAAGATCCAATGTTAGTGTTCGAATGAGAGGATGGTGTCCAAGTAGGTTGTAATAAATGTGTCCAAATGTGTCCAAATGTCAAAAAAGTCAATGCAATCAATCCAAACAGCAATATAATGTGGAAAAAATATATAAATTAAAAAATAGGTGAATAAATTGTGTAATGAAAAATAAAAATGAAATAATTAAAGGAAAAAGGGAAGAAAAATGAAAAATGAAAAAATAGAAAAAATTCCAAACAGTGGAAATCTGTGTTAGCACAAATAAATGTGCAGTGCTCCTCCAATAGGATCCTAGTAGTGCTGTGTGTCCTCCTATATAGTTCTGAGTGTCCTATAAAAAAATAAAAATCATGGTATAGATCGTACATAAAAAGTTAGGAATATTGAAAGTATGCTTACCAGCTATGTTGATGCGTTTCGGCCCTTACAGGGCCTTTTTCAAGACAAATGTAAGTACAGCAGCATTGCATAATCAATAAAAACATGATAAAAAGACAATGCAATAACACTTAGGACCCAATTCTCAAAAACTCACCACAATGTTAGAGAAATCATCAGCTTATTTTTTATTTTTTTTAATAATTTTTTTATTGATAAGTTTACACAAACATTGCAAACATACACATATGCAATACATGTGTCATATGCCACAAAAACAAGACTGCAGCCCAAATACTTCAGGGAGCAATGTTTTACATACATAAAGAAACGCACCTTATGACACCTCATTTTTTCTGTTGGTTATAAGAGATATATCCCCCACACAATTTGAATCCACTTTTGGGCTTCTAGACACCTTATGGCACCTCAATAGGAGGGACAATAGTTAAATTATATAGACCACTTATGGACCTCTAGTAACATTATACGACTATAAACATTATAAATCTATTTTCTTTCATGTAATTGGCAAGAGTCAATGAGCTAGTGACGTATGGGATATACAATCCTACCAGGAGGGGCAAAGTTTCCCAAACCTCAAAATGCCTATAAATACACCCCTCACCACACCCACTATTCAGTTTTACAAACTTTGCCTCCTATGGAGGTGGTGAAGTAAGTTTGTGCTAAGATTTCTACGTTGAAATCTGCTTCTCAGCATTTTGAAGCCCGATTCCTCTCAGAGTACAGCAAATGTCAGAGGGACGTGGAGAGTATTACCTATTGAATGGTTCTCTGTTATCGGTCGTAGAGATTCATCTCCTACCTCCCTTTTCAGATCGACAATATACTCTCATATACCATTACCTCTACTGATAACTGTTTCAGTACTGGTTTTGCTATCTGCTATATGTGGTGTCTTTGGTAAGTATGTTTTTATTTCTTAAGACACCTCAGCTATGGTTTGGCACTTTATGCATTTATATAAAGTTCTAAATATATGTATTGTACTTATATTTGCCATGAGTCAGGTTCATATATTTCCTTTTGCAGATTGTCAGTTTCATATTTGGGAAAGTTAATATTGAGAAATATCTTCTTACCTGGGGTTTAGTCTTTTTTTCAATTGACTACTTGTTTTAAATTGCGGGGTGTCTTAGGCTCGCGGGTGCACTAAATGCTACACTTTATCGTGTCATTCTTGGCGTGAGAATTTTTTGGCACAAAAAGGCACGTCCGTTGACGCTAGTTCGTCATTTCCGGCATCGTAGTTGACGCAGGGGTTCACACAGGGTTGCGTCGTTAGTGATGCGAGTGTGTCATTTCCGGACATGGTTGGCACCAAAAAAAATTTCAGTTACGTTGTGCGTCATACTTGGCGCCAAACTTTTTCATTATTTATTGCCCCATTGCTTTTGCCTTTTGCCTTTTTCTATGTCAGAGGGCTATGCTATTTGCATTTTTTCCCATTCCTGAAACTGTCATATAAGGAAATTGATAATTTTGCTTTATATGTTGTTTTTTCTTTTACATTCTGCAAGATGTCTCCATCTGATCCTGCCTCAGAAGTATCTGCTGGAACTTTGCTGCCTGACATCGGTTCTACCAAAGCTAAGTGCACTTGTTGTAAAATTGTTGAGATTATATCTCCTAATGTCATTTGTATTAGTTGTCATGTTAAACTTTTACATGCAGATAGAGTGTCCATCTGTAATAGTACATTGCCGGTTGCAGTTCCTTCAACTTCTAATGTACATGATATACCTATGAATTTTAAAGAATTTGTTACTGATTCTATTCAGAAGGCTTTGTCTGCATTTCCACCTTCTAATAAGCGTAAGAGGTCTTTTAAAACTTCTCATTCAGTTGATGAAGTTTCAAATAACCAACAACATAATGAATTATCCACCTCTGATGAGGATCTATCTGATTCAGAAGATCCTTCCTCAGACATTGACACTGACAAATCTACTTATTTATTTAAAATAGAGTATATGCGTTCTTTGTTAAAAGAAGTGTTAATTACTTTGGATATTGAGGAAGCTAGTCCTCTTGATATTAAAACCAGTAAACGTTTAAATGATGTTTTTAAACCTACTTTGGTTACTCCAGAGGTTTTTCCTATTCCTGATGCTATTTCTGACATGATTTCTAAGGAATGGAATCAGCCAGGTACTCCTTTAAATCCTTCTGTAAGGTTTAAAAAATGGTATCCTTTACCAGCGATTGCAATAGAGTTTTGGGAAAAGATCCCCAAAGTTGATGGGGCTATTTCTAGTCTTGCAAAACGAACCACTATTCCTATGGTACTTCCTAAAGATCCTTTAGATAGGAAGCTTGAATCCTATCTAAGGAAAGCCTATTTATATTCAGGTCATCTTCTCAGGCCTGCAATTACTTTGGCTGATGTTGCAGCTGCTTCAACTTTTTGGTTGGAGAATTTAGCGCAACAAGAATTGGATTCTGACATAGCATTGTTCGCTTACTGCAACATGCTAATCATTTTATTTGTGATGCCATTTTTTATATTATCAAAATTGATGTTAGATCCATGTCTTTAGCTATTTTAGCTAGAAGAGCTTTGTGGCTTAAATCTTGGAATGTTGATATGACATCTAAGTCTAGATTACTATCTCTTTCTTTCCAAGGTAATAATTTATTTGGTTCTCAGTTGGATTCTATTATTTCAACTGTTACTGGGGGGAAAGAAGTTTTTTTTGCCTCAGGATAAAAACCTAAGGGTAGATCTAAGGCTTCTAATTGTTTTCGTTCCTTTCGTCAAACTAAAGAACAAAAACCTAATCCTTCCTCCAAGGAATCTGTTTCCGATTGGAAGTTTTCCTCAAATTGGAATAAATCCAAGCCTTTCAAGAAACCAAAGTCAGCCCATAAGTCCGCATGAAGGTGTGGCCCTCATTCCAGCACAGCTGGTAGGGGGCAGATTAAGGTTTTTCAAGGATGTTTGAATAAATTCTGTCCAAAATCAATGGATTCAGAGCATTGTCTCTCAGGGGTACAGAATAGAATTCAAAGTAAGACCTCCTGTGAGAAGATTTTTTCTCTCACGCATCCCAGTGAATCCAGTAAAAGCTCAGGCTTTCTTGAAGTGTGTTTCAGATCTGGAGGTTTCAGGGGTAATCATGCCGGTTCCTTTTCCGGAACAAGGCCTGGCGTTTTATTCAAATCTATTCATTGTCCCAAAGAAAGAAAATTCATTCAGACCAGTTCTGGATCTGAAAATTTTGAATCGTTATGTAAGAGTACCAACTTTCAAGATGTAACTATAAGGACTATTCTGCCTTTTGTTCAGCAAGGACATTATATGTCTACAATAGACTTGCAGGATGCTTACCTTCATATTCCGATTCATCCAGAACATTATCAGTTCCTGAGATTCTCTTTTCTAGACAAGCATTGCCAATTTGTTGCTCTTCCATTTGGCCTAGCAACAGCTCCAAGAATCTTTTCAAAGGTTCTGGGTGCCCTACTCTCTGTAATCAGAGAACAGGGTATTGCGGTGATTCCTTATTTGGACGATATCTTGGTACTAGCTCAGTCTTTACGTTCTGCAGAATCTCACACAAATCAGCTTGTGTTGTTTCTTCCAAAACATGGTTGGAGGATCAATTTACCAAAAGGTTTTTTGATTCCTCAGACAAGGGTCACCATTTTTGGTTTCCAGATAGATTCAGTGTCCATGACTCTGTCTCTAACAGACAAGAGACATTTGAAATTGGTTGTAGCATGTCGGCATCTTCAGGCTCAGTCATTCCCTTCAGTGGCTATGTGCATGGAAGTTTTAGGCCTCATGACTGCAGCATCGGACACGATTCCTTTTGCTCGTTTTCACATGAGACCTCTCCAGCTTTGCATGCTGAATCAATGGTGCAGGGATTATACAAAGATATCACAATTAATATCCTTAATATACTTAAATCCCAATGTTCACCAGTGATTAGTTCAAGGGGCCTCTTTTCTTCGGCCAACCTGGACTGTGATCACAACAGATGCGAGTCTTTCAGGTTGGGGATCTCTGACAGCACAAGGGGTTTGGAAATCTCAAGAGGCGAGATTAACAATCAATATTTTAGAACTCCGTGCAATTCTCAGAGCTCTTCAGTTTTGGCCTCTGTTGAAGAGAGAGCCGTTCATTTGTTTTCAGACAGACAATATCACAATGGTGGCATATGTCAATCATCAGGGTGGGACTCACAGTCCCCTAGCTATGAAAGAAGTATCTCGGATACTTGTTTGGGCGGAATCCAGCTCCTGTCTAATTTCTGCGGTTCATATCCCAGGTGTAGACGATTGGGAGGCGAATTATCTCAGCCATCAGACTTCACATCCATGGGAGTGGTCTCTCCATCCGGATGTGTTTTCTCAGATTGTTCAGATGTGGGGTCTTCCAGAAATAGATCAGATGGCCTCTCATCTAAACAAAAAACTTCCCAAAGACCTGTCCAGGGATTCTCAGGCAGAAGCAGTGGATGCACTGACACTTCCTTGGTGTTATCAACCTACTTATATCTTCCCGCCTCTAGTTCTTCTTCCGAGAGTGATCTCCAAGATCATCATGGAACAATTGTTTGTGTTGCTGGTGGCTCCAGCATGGCCCCACAGGTTTTGGTATGCGGATCTTGTTCGGATGTCCAGTTGCCAACCGTGGCCACTTCCGTTAAGGCCAGACCTACTGTCTCAAGGTCCATTTTTCCATCAGGATCTCAATCATTAAATTTGAAGGTATGGAAATTGAACGCTTAGTATTAAGTCATAGAGGTTTCTCTGACTCAGTAATTAATACTATGTTACAAGCTCGTAAATCTGTTTCTAGGGAGATTTATTATCGAGTTTGGAAGATTTACATTTACATTACATTTCATGGTGTTCTTCTCATAAATTCTCTTGGCATTCTTTTAGAATTCCTAGAATTTTACAGTTTCTCCAGGATGGTTTGGATAGGGGTTTGTCTGCAAGTTCCTTGAAGGGACAAATCTCTGCTCTTTCAGTTTTATTTCACAGAAAGATTGCTAAACTTCCTGATATTCACTGTTTTGTACAGGCTTTAGTTCGTATTAAGCCCGTCATTAAATCAATTTCTCCTCCTTGGATTCTTAATTTGGTTTTGAAGGCGTTACAGGCTCCTCCGTTTGAGCCTATGCATTCTTTGGACATTAAACTACTTTCTTGGAAAGTGTTGTTCCTTTTGGCCATCTCTTCTGCTAGAAGAGTGTCTGAGCTATCTGCTCTTTCTTGTGAATCTCCTTTTCTGATTTTTCATCAGGATAAGGCGGTTTTGTGGACTTCATTTGAATTTTTACCTAAGGTTGTGAATTCTAACAACATTAGTAGAGAAATAGTTGTCCCTTCCTTGTGTCCTAATCCTAAGAATCCTTTGGAAAGATCCTTACATTCTTCGGATATGGTAAGAGCTTTGAAATATTATGTTGAAGCTACTAAAGATTTCAGGAAGACTTCTAGTCTATTTGTTATATTTTCTGGTCCTAGGAAAGGTCAGAAGGCTTCTGCTATTTCCTTGGCTTCTTGGTTAAAGCTTTTGTTTCATCAAATTCATCAAGCTTATTTGAAGTTGGGTCAAGCCCCGCCTCAGAGAATTACAGCTCATTCTACTAGATCAGTCTCCACTTCGTGGGCTTTTAAGAATGAAGCTTCAGTTGATCAGATTTGCATATATTTACTAAATTCTACCATTTTGATGTATTTGCTTCTTCTGAAGCAGTTTTTGGTAGAAAAGTTCTTCAGGCAGCTGTTTCAGTTTGATTCTTCTGCTGCTGTTTTAAGTTTTTCTTTTCTTCATGAGAATAACTTATATTTGGGTTGTGGATTATTATTTCAGCAATTGGCTGTTGTTTATTTTTTATCCCTCCCTCTCTAGTGACTCTTGCGTGGAGTTCCACATCTTGGGTATTTGATATCCCATACGTTACTAGCTCATGGACTCTTGCCAATTACATGAAAGAAAACATAATTTATGTAAGAACTTACCTGATAAATTAATTTCTTTCATATTGGCAAGAGTCCATGAGGCCCACCCTTTTTATGGTGGTTATGATTTTTTGTATAAAGCACAATTTTTCAAAATTTCTTTGTTGATGCTTTTTACTCCTTTCTTTATCACCCCACTACTTGGCTATTCATTAAACTGAATTGTGGGTGTGGTGAGGGGTGTATTTATAGGCATTTTGAGGTTTGGGAAACTTTGCCCCTCCTGGTAGGATTGTATATCCCATACGTCACTAGCTCATGGACTCTTGCCAATATGAAAGAAATTAATTTATCAGGTACGTTCTTACATAAATTATGTTATATGTTTTGCTATAATAAGAAAAAAACGAAATCAAGAAAAATAGGGTCACTCTAGGACCTAGCACTCGTATAAAAATAATCCTGACCTAGGTTTACCCAGTCAAAATAGATAACACACTATATAGATATATAAATAACACACGCCAGGTTTGGACCTCTAGAAATGTTGGAAAACTGTTATATTCATATTGTAATAGTAAATATTAGCATTTGTAAATCTTTGAGTTAAATATTGAACTATATACACCTCATGACACATCGTTTTTTGTTTTTTTTTTGGTTATAAGAGATATATCCCTCACACAATTTGAATTATGGCCCCTGAATAGGAGGGATAATAGTTAAATTATACAGGCCACTTGTAGACCTTTAGGAACATTAAACAAATATTAACATTATTAAACTAGTATATGTGTTACTATAATAAAAAACTAAGTCAAGAAAAACGGGGTCACTCTTGGACCTAGAGTACTATTATAGATATATTTTTGGACTAGGTGTATATCATCTTTTTGGACCTCAGCACACAATCGCCTAGATTTAGAGTTCTGCGGTAGCCATCAAAAGCAGCGTTAAGGGCTCCTAACGCTGCTTTTGGCCGCCCGCTGGTATTTAGAGTCAGCCAGGAAAGGGTCTAACGCTCACTTTCAAGCCACAACTTTTCCATACCGCAGATCCCCTTACGCCAATTGCTTATCCTATCTTTTCAATGGGATCTTCCTAACGATGGTATTTAGGGTCTTGGCTGAAGTGAGCAGTAGACCCTCTACCGACAAGACTCCAGCCGCAGAAAAAAGTCAGTAGTTAAGAGCTTTCTGGGCTAAAGTTCTTAACTACTGTGCTATAAAGTACACTAACACCCATAAACTACCTATGTACCCCTAAACCGAGGTCCCCCCACATCGCCGCCACTATAATAAAACATTTTAACCCCTAATCTGCCGACCGCACACCGCCGCCACCTACATTATCCCTATGAACCCCTAATCTGCTGCCCCTAACGCCGCCGACCCCTATATTATATTTATTAACCCCTAATCTGCCCCCCCCAACGTCGCCGCTACCTAACTACACTTATTAACCCCTAATCTGCCGACCGGACCTCGCCGCTACTCTAATAAATGTATTAATCCCTAAAGCTAAGTCTAACCCTAACCCTAACACCCCCCCTAAATTAAATATAATTTTAATCTAACAAAATAAATTATTATTAACTAAAGTATTCCTATTTAAAACTAAATACTTACCTGTAAAATAAACCCTAATATAGCTACAATATAACGAATAATTATATTGTAGCTATTTTAGGATTTATATTTATTTTACAGGCAACTTTGTATTTATTTTAACTAGGTACAATAGCTATTAAATAGTTATTTACTATTTAATAACTACCTAGTTAAAATAATTACAAAATTACCTGTAAAATAAATCCTAACCTAAGTTACAATTAAACCTAACACTACACTATCATTAAATAAATTAAATAAATTACCTACAATTACCTACAATGAAATAAACTAAACTAAATTACAAAAAAAACCCCACTAAATTACAAAAAATAAAAAAAGATTACAAGAATTTTAAGCTAATTACACCTACTCTAAGCCCCTTAATAAAATAACAAAGCCCCCAAAATAAAAAAATTTCCCTACCCTAATCTAAATTACAAAAGTTAACAGCTCTATAGACAGCCCTTTAAAGGGCATTTTGCGGGGCATGCCCCAAAGTAATCAGCTCTTTTGCCTGTAAAAAAATCACAATACCACCCCCCAACATTAAAACCCACCACCCACATACCCCTACTTTAACCCAAACCCCCCTTAAATAAACCTAACACTACCCCCCTGAAGATCTCCCTACCTTGAGTCGTCTTCACCCAACAGGGCCAAAGTCTTCATCCGATGGGGCAGAAGAGAACATCCAGACCGGCAGAAGTCTTCATCCTATCTGGGCAGAAGAGGACATCCGGACCAGCAGACATCTTCAACCAAGCGGCATCTTCTATCTTCATCCATCCAACGAGGAGCGGCTCCATCTTCAAGACCTCTGGCGCGGAACATCCTCCTTCCCCGACGACTTCCCGACGAATGAAGGTTCCTTTAAGAGACGTCATCCAAGATGGTGTCCCTCGAATTCCGATTGGCTGATAGGATTCTATCAGCCAATTGGAATTAAGGTAGGAAAAATCTGATTGGCTGATCCAGTCAGCCAATCAGATTGAGCTCGCATTCTATTGGCTGTTCCGATCAGCCAATAGAATGCGAGCTCAATCTGCTTGGCTGATTGGATCAGCCAATCGGATTGAACTTGAATCTGATTGGCTGATTCAATCAGCCAATCAGATTTTTCCTACCTTAATTCCGATTGGCTGATAGAATCCTATCAGCCAATCGGAATTCGAGGGACCCCATCTTGGATGACGTCACTTAAAGGAACCTTCATTCGTCGGTTAGTCATCAGGGAAGGAGGATGTTCCGCGCCGGAGGTCTTGAAGATAGAAGATGCTGCTTGGATGAAGATGTGTCCTCTTCTGCCCGGATAGGATGAAGACTTCTGCCGGTCTGGATGTCCTCTTCTGCCCCATCGGATGAAGACTTCGGCCCGGTTGGGTGAAGACGACTCAACGTAGGGAGATCCTCACGGGGGTAGTGTTAGGTTTATTTAAGGGGGCTTTGGGTTAGAGTAGGGGTATGTGGGTGGTGGGTTTTAATGTTGGGGGGTGGTATTGTGTTTTTTTTTACAGGCAAAAGAGCTGTTAACTTTTGTAATTTAGATTAGGGTAGGGAATTTTTTTTATTTTGGGGGGCTTTGTTATTTTATTAGGGGGCTTAGAGTAGGTGTAATTAGCTTAAAATTCTTGTAATCTTTTTTTATATTTTGTAATTTAGTGTTTGTTTTTGTAATTTAGTTTAGTTTATTTAATTGTAGGTAATTGTAGGTAATTTATTTAATTTATTTAATGATAGTGTAGTGTTAGGTTTAATTGTAACTTAGGTTAGGATTTATTTTACAGGTAATTTTGTAATTATTTTAACTAGGTAGCTGTTAAATAGTAAATAACTATTTAATAGCTATTGTACCTAGTTAAAATAAATCCAAAAATAGCTACAATATAACTATTAGTTATATTGTAGCTATATTAGGGTTTATTTTACAGGTAAGTATTTAGTTTTAAATAGGAATACTTAATAAAATTTAATTTATTTTGTTAGATTAAAATTATATTTAACTTAGGGGGGTGTTAGGGTTAGACTTAGCTTTAGGGGTTAATACATTTATTAGAGTAGCGGCGAGGTCCGGTTGGCAGATTAGGGGTTAATACTTGAAGTTAGGTGGCGGCGATGTTAGGGAGAGCAGATTAGGGGTTAATACTATTAATTATAGGGTTTGCGAGGCGGGAGTGCAGCGGTTTAGTGGTTAATAACATTATTAGAGCAGCGGCGAGGTCCGGTCAGCAGATTAGGGGTTAATAAGTGTAGGTAAGGTAGCGGTGACGTTGGGGGGGGGCAGATTAGGGGTTAATAAATATAATATAGGTGTCGGCGATGTTAGGGGCAGCAGATTAGGGGTTCTTAGGGATAATGTAGGTTGCGGCGGTGTACGGAGCGGCAGATTAGGGGTTAATTGTGTAATGCAGGTGTCAGCGATAGCGGGGGCGGCAGATTAGGGGTTAATAAGTGTAAGGTTAGGGGTGTTTAGACTCGGGGTTCATGTTAGGGTGTTAGGTGCAGACTTAGAAAGTGTTTCCCCATAGGAAACAATGGGGCTGAGTTAGGAGCTGAACGCTGCTTTTTTGCAGGTGTTAGGTTTTTTTTCAGCCCAAACTGCCCCATTGTTTCCTATGGAGGAATCGCGCACAAGCACGTTTTAACAGCTAGCCGCTACCGTAAGCAACACTGGTATTGACAAGGGGATAACTAAACTAAACAAGCCTCTGGGGATTCACTCGTATCTCTGTAAATGTCGCATCACCCGATATCAGCCTGAGGATCCTCAGAGCCAAAGTGGTGCAGGGCCAGAGCTTGAGGTGTAAGTCTCTGAAACAATGTTCATCTCTTAACCTACTCCATATTTAGGATGATAACCCGGTGGTGTCAGCGCTATATGGTGCATCCTAGATCCCCATAACCAGCAATGAGGTGTAGAAGGGTGCGCTTCAGCAGCCTGTATGAGACCCGTCAAACCTGCGGTAAGAGTCAGAGAACCTCCGCCTATGCTCCACATCCCTAGCGCCGCATCACCACGGTCACCAGTCTCCCAAACTCCCTCTGGATGCAGACACATCTGATCTGTGAGCTCGGTCAGGGACTGAACTGTTAAAGGTAACTCCCTTGTACAATCGTCAATAAGCTGCAAAGTCGGAGTGTCTTGCAACCACTGTAGCTCAGCAAGGTCACAATCTCGCTCCACAAAAGGTGTATCTATGCAGCATGCAGATACAGGTCACTGGTTGGCGTACTTTGTGTCGTGTTCTACCAAGGTAGGCGTTAAAGCTTTTTGGAGTGCAGAGAGACAGTTATAAAACCGCCATTTGCCTTTTGGTAAAGCATTTTCACACATGGGTAGTGTATTTTGGGCTAGTAGAATTCTATTGATCCTCTCACATACTATCCATTCTTGTTCATTCAAGGAAGCTTTGAGCACACTAAGTAGGTCCTCAGTGCTACACTGCTGGGGTCTTTCACTTAGCTTATTCAGATTAATAGGTCATGTAGGTATAGAAGGTTGCAGTTACTACCTAAAACTGCGTTGCAGCAAGCATCTAAAGACACCTTCTAGGGGGGTAAGTTGAATGGGCCGAGGCCCTGAAGTAGTCTCCGGTATACTCAGTCAGCCAGATAACATAACACACGGTTCATTTGACACAGGGCCCTCTCACAACTTAGGATCTTGAAGTCTGGACACTATTTGGATCCAACAGAAGTAGAATATAAAGAAGTTCTCTTATGAGCCGGAGCAGCTCTGAATATTGCGACCTAAGATGGCCGCTGCCCGGAAGTCCCCCCCCCCATCAGCTTATTTTGCTGAGCACTATATTGTAAAGTAAGTTTCTCTTGTTTACATAAGAAATATTACTGAACTCTCCATAATTAGATAAACAGTTCCCAATGTCAAAATTCCCATTAAAACAATCCCTGAGGGGCCTTGTAATACTGATGAAGCATTTAATAGAATCTCTCCATGCCAGAGAGTTTTAGAGAATTTAATCCTTTCTCTGAATTTAAAATGAGTAGCAGATTTTTTTCTGCAAATCTCAATTGTTTTCAATTTTCTCTGCCCTCTGTATCATGTGACAGCCATTAGCCAATCACAATTGCATATACATAAATAATGTGAACTCTTGCACATGCTTAGTAGGAGCTGGTGACTCATAAAGTTTGCATGTATAACTGTGCACTTATTGATAACAGAAATAAATAGTAAAGTTTTCTGTTTTTATTTTTATATATAACTTGTGTGCTCTATCTGAATTAAAGTTTATTTTTTACTGTAATGTACCTTTAAATGTAATAAAGTAAACTATGTCAGTGTAGCCACCTTACCATATAGTAAGTCACCAGATTTGCATTTCACCTTAAACATATGTTTATGGGATTGTTCTTATTTTTGTAATTCTTTGTCCATTTAATGGTTTATGAAAACAGGTAGAAAGGGGAATAAAAATGAAAGGGATATCAAACCAAAAATGTTTATGTTGTGATTTAGACAGAGCATACAATTTAAAAAAAAGTTTCCAATTTACTTCTTTTATCAAATGTGATTTGATCCAATGATATTCTTTGTTGAAGAGATACCTAGGTAGGCATCTAGGGCACTACAAGGCAGGAAATAGTGCTTCATCTAATGCACTTGCAAATGGATAACATTCTTGCAAAACTGCTGCCATATAGTACTCCTAAGCATAAGTCCCTGCGTTTCCACAAAAGATACCAAGAGAACAAATAAAACAAGAATATGAAGAAAAATAACAGGAAAATGAAGAAAGCTTGATAATAGAAGTGTGGTGTCATAAAACCAGAGAATGTATCCCTAGAATTTCCAAGTAGTTAATTCTTAAACTATAATGTGATTACAAACATATGTAACCTATTGACTAGGCTTTGGCCTCATCTTTGTCTAAGAAGGACACTCTCATGTAGACTTTGATTGCTGTATGGTAGGACACACCTTAAAGGGACATGAAACCCAAAAATTTTCTTTCATGATTCAGATAAAGAATACATTTTTAAACAACTTTCTAATTTACTTCTATTTTCTAATTCGGTTTCATTCTTTTGATATCATTTGTTGAAGAAGCAGCTTTGCACTAATGGTTTCTAACTGAACACATGGGTGAGCCAATCACAATCGATATATATATATATATATATATATATGAACAACAAACGATAACTGCTTGAAAAGTTAAAATGTTTCTTTATTCAAAATTGGGTTTAAAATCCACGGCACACATGTTGATAGCATAAAATTTCTGCAGGAAATCCGTCAGTCTGACGCGTTTCGGCTATCTAGCCTTAATCATAGACTTGTGTATATATATATATATATATATATGCAGAGCCACCAATCAACAGCTAGAGCCTAGGTTCTCTGCTGCTCCTGAGCTTGCCTAGATAAACCTTTCAACAAAAGATAACAAGAGAAGGAAGCAAATTAAATGATAGGAGTAAATTGGGAAGTTGTTTGAAATTCTCTATCTGAACCATGAAATCATTTTTTGGGGTTTCATGTCCCTTTAAGTAAATTAAGTATACAATGGGAGTCAATAGTTACTATACGCCTTTTTTTTCTTCTTTACCTCCTGGAAGAAACTGATGAGAGCGAGAGAGAATGAGAGAGAGAATGAGAGAAAGAGAATGAGAGCACTGAGTATATTAGCATTCTTGTGCATTCTTCTTGGGATAGATTCTCTGGTTCACTGTTTAGTTAATATTGCATAACCTGGGTTTATTTAAGCTAGAGTTACCCTGTACAATTTGGACTGGATGTTGTATCTTTTGTTATTTTCTTGAGGCTTGTTTAACCCCTTAATGACAACTGACGTACCAGGTACGTCATGCATTAACAAGCAGTTAATGACAATGGACGTACCTGGTACGTCAGTTGTCTAACAGAGTGCTGGAAGTGATCACAACCACTTCCAGCAGCTCTGAGGGTATTGCAGTGATGGAGGCATCCTGCAATACCCCTTTACAAGACTCCGATGCAGAGAGAGCCACTCTGTGGCCCTCTCTGCACCGGTAGTGATGGTGCCGATGGTGCCTTTGTCCGGTGGGAGGAGGGAGCGTGTGCGCGCGCGTGCACGATGCGCGCATTAGCCACACTGACACCAATGAAAAAGGAAGGGGAAATTTTTTTATTTTTTTTTTACATTTAAAAGGATCTGGGAGGGGGAGGGGGTGGGGGTATTGTGGGGGGGCTGCTACACTACAGAAATAATTAAACATACAAATAAAAGTTATAAATAAAATTAAAATAGTTTGGTTTGTGGGGCCAAACTGGGTACTGGCAGACAGCTGCCAGTACCCAAGATGGCGGTAATTAGGTAGGAGAGAGGGTTAGAGAGCTGGAGGGGGGGATCAGGGAGGTTGGTGCTAAGGCAGGGGTCCATCACAACTAAAATATTTTATAATTTTTATTTAAAAAAAAAAAAAATTATTTTATTTAGTACTGGCAGACTTTCTGCCAGTACTTAAGATGGCGGTAACAATTGTGGGGTGGGGGAGGGAAGAGAGCTGTTTGGGAGGGATCAGGGGGTGGGATGTGTCAGGTGAGAGGCTGATCTCTAAAATTAACCCTGCAAGCTCCCTACAAGCTACCTAATTTAACCCCTTCACTGCTGGGCATAATTCACGTGTGGTGCGCAGCAGCATTTAGCGGCCTTCTAATTACCAAAAAGCAACGCCAAAGTCATATAAGTCTGCTATTTCTGAACAAAGGGGATCCCAGAGAAGCTTTTACAACAATTTCTGCCATAATAGCACAAGCTGTTTGTAAATAATTTCAGTGAGAAACCTAAAATTGTGAAAAATGTAAAGTTTTTTTTTTTATTTGCTCGCATTTGGCGGTGAAATGGTGGCATAAAATATACCAAAATGGGCCTAGATCAATACTTGGGGTTGTCTACTACACTACACTAAAGCTAAAATTAACCCTACAAGCTCCCTACAAGCTCCCTAATTAACCCCTTCACTCCTGGGCATAAAACATGTGTGGTGCGCAGCGGCATTTAGCGACCTTCTAATTACCAAAAAGCAACCACAAAGCCATATAAGTCTGTTATTTCTGAAAAATGGGATCCCAGAGAAGCATTTACAACCATTTGTGCCATAATTGCAGAAGCTGTTTGTAAATAATTTCAGTGGGAAACCTAAAGTTTGTGACAAAATTTGTGAAAAAGTGAACTTTTTTTTTTTTTTTTTTTATCGCATTTGGCGGTGAAATGGTGGCATGAAATATACCAAAATGGGCCTAGATCAATACTTTGGGATGTCTTCTAAAACAAAATATATACATGTCAAGGGATATTCAGATATTCCTGACAGATATCAGGGTTCCAAAGTAACTAGCGCTAATTTTGAAAAAAAGTGGTTTGGAAATAGCAAAGTGCTACTTGTATTTATTGCCCCATAAATTGCAAAAAAAGCAAAGAACATGTAAACATTGGGTATTTCTAAACTCAGGACAAAATTTATAAGCTATTTAGCATGGGTGTTTTTTGGTGATTGTAGATGTGTAACAGATTTTGGGGGGTCAAAGTTAGAAAAAGTGTGTTTTTTTCCATTTTTTCCTCATATTTTATCATTATTTTTTTTTAGTAAATTATAAGATATGATGACAATAATGGTATCTTTAGAAAGTCCATTTAATGACGAGAAAAACGGTATATAATATGTGTGGGTACAGTAAACGACTAAGAGGAAAATTACAGCTAAACGCAAACACTGCAGAAATGTAAAAATAGCCATTGTCATTAAGGGTAAGAAAATTGAAAAATGGTCCGGTCATTAAGGGGTTAATACTTTTGTAGCTTGTAGGTAATTGATAATTTTTCATACCTATATTATTTGTCTTCCAATAAAATATTTTTTTAAAGTGGACAACCCTTTTTGTTATAATATTCTGGTACTAATTACCACCACAAAAATTACATTGGAAAGTTGTTTAAAATTGCATGCTCTATCTGTACCATGAAATAATTTTTGGGGGTTTCATATCCCCTTAAATGGCCATGATACCCAAATGTTGAAACACTTGAAAGTGATGCAGCATAGCTGTAAAAAGCTGACTAGAAAATATCACCTGAACATCTCTATGTAAAAAAGAAAGATATTTTACCTCAAAATGTCTAAGTATTCACACCCCATTGTAAAGGACTTTAAGCAGCAAATCATTATGCCTGTTCTGGGACCTGCAAGGGAGCGTGCCTCATGCATACTCATGTTATTTCCCTACTCAGTTTAAGGAAGTTTACTATGAATTTGAAATCTCACAAGAGTTAAGTGAAATCTCATGAGATCACAGTAAAAGAGTTCATGACCTTAGCACTGCTGATGCCGATTGGCTGCAGTTCATTTCTTCCTTTTTTTTTTTTTTTTTTTTTTTTAAACCTGCAGCTGAACAGTAACTGAAAGACAACTTTTTACACAGCACTTGCTCTGGTGAACTGAGGAAATTGTGAGGTAAAATATCTACCTTTTTTACATAGAGATTCTCAGGTGATATTTTCCTGTCAGCTTTTTATAGCTATGCTGCATCACTTTCAAGTGATTAAGCATGTGTATTATGTCCCTTTAAGTTAACCAAAATCAAATTAAAAATAATTTTACAGATAGCATAAGGGAAGAGATAAAAATTGAGTTATATAGTAAAGCTAATCAAAATTAAAACAGAATATTTTGTTACAATGATCTAATCTTTTCATATTTTTTATAATGACATGTTGAATTAAAGGGACAAGTAAAAATTAAACTTTCATGATTCATATAGAGCACGCAAATGTTCCTATTTACTTCCATTATCAAATTGTACACCTTTATTTATATGCACATTTTCTGAGGCACTTGCTCCTACTGAGCATGTGCAAAAGTTTCTAATTTAAATAAATCCATAAGAAAAGCCACAATTTGTATTAGTAGAATTAATAAATAAATAAAGGAAAATCAAGAAGATCTTTATGGAAGCAAATGACACATGGCCGAAGCAAAATTGGCCGAAGCAAAATTAGAATCCTGTGGGATTGTCACAAATTGGGAGGTCTGACTGCTATCCTGCCCACAGCTTCTCTGCAAGGGCAAATGTTTAGTTTTTAGGGACTGCTCCAGACAAGGTCATGCTGACTCCACCTGGCCGTGCCCACTGTCATCTCAGCCGTGCCCACTGTCATCTCAGCCCTGCCCATGACACACCCAGTCCTGCCTTTTCATCACAGCCCCGCCCACAAGCTCCCTCATCCTCTGTCCTGGAATGCCTCTGGGAAATACTGGGAGGTGTGAGCTAATACATTTATTATTAATGATGATTGTCTAATGTGAACTTTTTGTTTACTTTACCAATACTACCAGCTCATGACATGCACCAACAACAATTTCATATCATTTTGAGTAATTCTATAATTATCATTTCTGTAATGTCCAAACACTTAATCACAATCATAAATTAAAACGTTCTGGTGTCGCTGCTTATTCTGAAAACAATTTCAAAGCATGATTTGATCAATAAATTAATTGTTTTATTAAACACAAAATGTTTTCATCAAAATATGAACTAAGCATGTACAAATTTGTTAGTTTTAAAAAAGGTTGAGTGCACATTCTAGATTTGCTGCTTGAGAGAGACTGGCCAAAATATTTTTTTCAAGAGGTCAAGGCTGTGAATTTGGAATTTTTTAAAAATCACACAAAAGGTTGCAGGAAAATGTTTTTGATGTATATGGGTTCTGTACACCACTAATTTATTTCAAAATAGTGTAATAAGTATGCTATTGTGTAGTTTTCTTATAGATTGAAATAATGGGACATTTTTTTATATGGCCACATAGAGTTAATCACATTATAAGCCATAAAAGAAGGGAAGATCTTTCTCTTTTCATTAATTATTGTGGACTTAAAGGGTTAGAAATCTTTGCCAAGTATTAGCAAAACAAAATACATAATTATAATTAGAGATATATATGCAATAAAATGAACTTACTTTTTTCCTGAAAAGAAGCTTTTAAATATCTTTAATTTAACTTTAAAATTCACAAGCAACAATTAGTAACGGCCGCCCATAAAATAGGCACAGTTTATGCAAAATTAATTGATCATCAACATCCAATCGGCAATTGTTTCTGCCCATCTTATTTAAATATTAAAAGGGCGCTCTTTATTGAAACCTCGCATGCGCAAAGTTGTGAATGTCAATAGTGTCCATATACTACAGGGGCTTATACTTTAGGTACGTATAATAAGTACCCCTAGGCTAACAAGCAAGTTAATTTGATTTTAGTAAAAGGAAGTCAACTCCTAGACTAACGAGTATTTTTTAACCCCTAGAAAAACGAGCATGTTGTGTTTTATTTCTTAAAGTAGACAACCCGCAAAGTGAACATTAATAATTTTTTTAACCCCTAGACTAACGACTAAGTTGTTTTGTTCTTAAAATCAGATTAATCGCAGTAGCTTCCAAGATTAAAAGCAATAGCAATTTAGGATTTTAATAATTAACTTTAGTCACATCCTAAATTGCTGTTGCTTTTAATCTTTGCAGCTCCTGGGATTAATCTGTTGTAAGAACAAAAAAACTTGCTTGTTAGTCTAGGGGTTAAAAATAATTGCTGGTCACTCTGCGGGTTGTTTACTTTAAGAAATAAAAACCAACATGCTCGTTTTTCTTGAGGTTAAAAAATGCTCGTTAGTCTATGGGTTTATTTCCTTTTACTAAGATCAAATTGAATTGCTCATTATTCTAGGGGTACTTATTATACTTACCTCAAGCAACCTAACACAGATATTTCCCCCTGCGCTCAGTGAATCTTCAGTGTTCGGGTGCGCCACTCCCACCAACGTCGACATCACTATTATGAAGTCCGCCCTGCTTCCCATGTCAGTATAGTGACGTGTCGCATTAGCTAGGTATGAGGGGCCAAGATGCACATGCGTTACTTTTAAAATAATTATATGCGCATGCGGGTCGCCATGATGATTCTACCTAGGTAGAACATCATTATAGGGTCCACGTAAGGAGATACAAAATGGGTTTGGCAAAATAAATACTTTTATTGAGTAATAACTAGAAAACAAGTGAAAAAGTTTAACAGGTACTTATTTGAAATATGTAATATATATAATGAACTTTCAAAAAAAATATTAAAAATGTTTTTGGGTTTAATTACTATCCCTTTTACACAAAGGAGATACTGTAGATTTTTATAGCCTTCAAACTTGTAAAATTAAGTTATATTTTTTTTTTCTTATTTGATGACTATGTAGAGTAGGTTTTATGTGATTGTTTACTAAGACTGAGGACAAGGAGCAGAAATCAGTTATTTTATCAGACTCTGATTCTACTAACTGTTAATTTATTCACTTTCATAATCAACTTTACACTTTGTAAAATTGACCATTGTCCTCTTTCAAGTACATTTACTTTAAACAAATTGGTATCATGAGTCATAGAACTGCATAGTATTAAATTATATTAAAAAAATGCAGTCTATATGCATCTCATAAAGCCACGCCAAATAGTTATATCAATAGTGAAACTATGAGTAATCAGGGATGGTTGATATATCACGGTCTCATGTGTAATTTATTATTGCTTAACCCTTTTTTAAGTGAGTGATCTTGCAAATATGAGGTATATTGTTCTGTTCAATAATTAGAAAATAATTATATCTTCCAATACAATCACTCATTATTCAAAAACATCAGACATAAATGTTATGCTTAAATTAAGAAGCACAAACTCAGTAATCTATATTACATTTCATAAATTTGTATCATGCTGATTTACGTTTCAATAAAGTTACAAGTCATTGGCATTAAATACATTATCTTAAGGTATAATGTCATTTCCATAATTCTGTTTGGCACATGAAGACAGACTGTATTACCAGTTGAAAGCTTATAAACATTTTTCTTTCAAAAATCAAATTCCTCCTAAATTTATGAGAATATTTGTATATATACAGTTCAAACATTTGAAGAGCTTTAAAGGGATAGTAAAACCCAAAATTGTCTTTAATGATTCATATAGAACATACAATTTTAAACAACTTTCCAATTCAATTATATTATCAAATTGTCTTCACTCTCTTGTTATCCATTGCTGAAGGGACAGCATTGCACTACTGACAGGAAGCTGAAAAATATAATTTATGTAAGAACTTACCTGATAAATTGATTTCTTTCATATTGGCAAGAGTTCATGAGTTAGTGACGTATGGGATATATATCCCTACCAGGATGGGCAAAGATTCCCAAACCTCAAAATCCCTATAAATACACCCCCCACCACACCCACAATTCAGTTTAAAGAATAGCCAAGTAGTGGGGTGATAAAATAAGGAGTAAAAAAGCATACAAAAAGAGTTTGTTTTTTTTATACAAAAATCCTAACCACCATAAAAAGGGTGTGCCTCATGGACTCTTGCCAATATGAAAGAAATTACTTTATCAGGTAAGTTCTTACATAAATTATGTTTTCTTTAATGTAATTGGCAAGAGTCCATGAGCTAGTGACGTATGGGAAAGAAACACCCAAGATGTGGAAGTCCACAGAAGAGTCACTAGAGAGGGAGGGATAAAATAACAACAGCTATATCCACTGAGAAATTACATCCACACAATAATTAGGTTTTTCTCAAAAAACTTAAATTAAAAGCAGTAGAATCAAACTGAAACAGCTGCCTAAAGAACATTTTCTACCAAAGACTGCCTCAGAAGAAGCAAATACATCAAAATGGTAAAAACAATAAAAGTATGCAAAGAAGACCAAATTACTGATTTGCAAATTTGATCAACCTAAGCTTCATTCTGAAAAGGCCCAAAAAATGGCAACTGAACTTAGTAGAATGAGCTGCAAATCTCTGAGGCGGAGCCTGCCCTGCCTCGGAATAAGCTTTGAAAAACAGGATTAATTGAAAAAGATCCGGACCTAGTTAATAACTCCTAGCCTACTCAAAAAAAAGTGATCTCTCTGACACGATTATAATAGATAATTAGGATACAACAGTAAAAAACTGAAAGAGTGGCACTAATTAAAGCTAAGGAGTGTGACAAATATAAAGTGGATATATATCTAATCTCTACATGAAACATACAGAGTAAGTGAAGCAGGAATTAATATTTATTAAGATAGAATAAATATTCAAAGAAAACAGTCTAAAAAAAGTTGTGGCCACAACTTATAAGTATCTAAAACATGTGAAAAATAATCATATGAAAAATAAGACAATTGATATAAATGCGTAAGGCTAGTTAATATTACCCGTTATGCAATAATATAGATTTTATATAATCACAGAAATATTTCATACAGGACTTAAAACATACAGCTTGGTGTTTTGCAATAAGCTTAAAGTTACCAGTTAGTGGCTTCTTAAATATATCAGAAGGTAATAACGTATCAGTATAACCACTTTGGCGTAACAAATTGAGCTAGTTTACTCTAGTATAGAGATGTTTAATGGGTTGATAAATTAATCCTTATTACTCAAAAATGTACTGGGTGCTAATATTCCAAATAGGTTCTTATTGTTTATTGAGTTCCGTTAGTTAATATATAGTTCAAATGTGAGGAAGAACCTTTTATAAGGTCTCTTGCTTATAGCAATATGAGTCAGATAGCCTTTTGCTTATAGCGGTACAGATTGCAAATGTTCATTGATGCGTCTGGTGCTGGTGGCACAAAAGTACAGATGCTTTTCAGTGTGTCTGATTATGTGCTTGGATTCAGAGTTGTAAGAGATGATGTTACTTGTACTGACCGGTCAGATTTGTTTTGGGCTTCTGGTATCGTTGTAGGGGTGTTACAGCTGGATGGCAGACTTACCTTGCTGTTTAACTTCTACCTCGCTTTGTCGGGATGTTTACTGCCGTCTTCACTGCCCTGTCTGTTAGCTGTGTCTCTAGATCCAATCCAGTGAAAGAAGCCAATGAATAGTAGATTTTTGAATTTGATGAAAAGAAATTGCAATTCCACTCAAGTCGTCTGTGTATCGAATGTGTACACAGGTATACAATTGCACAAGTCACTCCTTTACTACGCGTTTTGGCAGATAGACTGCCTTTATCAAGATGACTTGTGGGGGCGGATGTGCCTCTATTTATAGTCCAAAGTTACCCGTATCTCCATACTTAGCTCTTAAAGGGGTATTCACTCATAATGAGATGGTATTATCTCTATTCATACAACATACATATAATTTTTATAATTTCATTCAGAGATCTTTTCTATAAAAATCAATTAGTGATCAAATATTTGAATATCATAACTTACTATTTGTATTCATTAGTTTCATCAGTTTTATACAGGATACAAAAGTGTCTATTTTAAATAAATGTCGGATTTGAAGAGTATATGATGTGTGTTGTCATTATTCCATATACAGTTAGAGCTTCTTTTTGTATTTATATAATGCATTTTGTAATGCATTTTCTTTTGTGTTTTAATTAAAATGATTCAGATCTAATTCTGCATTTAGACCTCCAGGGGTCAGATTTGCAAAATTTACAATCAGCTCAGCTTCAGTTTGTAGTAATTTTAGTGTGATATGTCCACCTCTTCTCAGTGAGATCTTTTTTACCCCCCAGAAAATAAGGCCTTTAGTACTTTGGCTATGAACCTCATTGAAATGTAGAGATAATAGATGATCTTTAAAGCCCTTTTCTATATTATTCAGATGTTGTCTGATTCTATCTATTAGAGGTTGCCCCGTTTGTCCTAAATATTGCCTTTTGCACAGGCATTGGATCACATATACTATATTCTGATCGGTGTATCTAATGGTTTCTCTTATTCTCTAACGGAACTCCATAAACAATAAGAACCTATTTGCAATGTTAGCACCCACTACATTTTTGAGTAATAAGGATTAATTTATCAACCCATTAAATATCTCCATACTAGAGTAAACTAGCTCAATTCGTTTCACCAAAGTGGTTATACTGATACATTATTACCTTCTGATATATTTAAGAAGCCACTAACTGGTAACTTTAAGCTTATTACAAAACACCAAGCTGTATGATTTTTTTATATAGAATCTATGGCCTAGATTACTAGTTTTGCGTTAGAGGCTATGCGGTGCTAAGCCAATAGGATTGAGCTTGCATTCTATTGGCTGATTAGAACAGCTTGCATCAGCCAATAGGATTTTTTCTACCTTAATTCCGATTGGCTGATAGAATTCTATCAGCCAATCGGAATCTAAGGGATGCCATCTTGGATGACGTCACTTAAAGGTACCTTCATTCAACTTTAGTCGTCGGATGAAGAGGATGCTCCGCGTCGGATGTCTTGAAAATGGACCCGCTCAGCGCCGGATGGATGAAGATAGAAGATGCCGTCTGGATGAAGACTTCTGCCTGTCTGGAGGACCACTTCGTCCGGCTTGAATGAAGACTTATCCCAGCTTCGTTGAGGACTTCGGCCCAGCTTGGATGAAGACTTCTCCCGGTAAGTCGATCTTCAGGGGGTTAGTGTTAGGTTTTTTAAGGGTGTTTTGGGTGGGTTTCCTTTTTAGGTTAGGGTTTGGGCGGCAAAAGAGCTAACTGCCCTTTTAAGGGCAATGCCCATCCAAATGTCCTTTTCAGGGCAATGGGGAGCTTAGGTTTTTTTAGATAGTATTTTATTTGGGGGGTGGGATGTGTGGGTGGTGGGTTTTACTGTTGGGGGGTTGTTTGTATTTTTTTTTACAGGTAAAAGAGCTGATTACTTTGGGGCAATGCGCCGCAAAAGGTCCTTTTAAGGGCTATTGGTAGTTTAGTTTAGGCTAGGGTTTTTTTTTTATTTTGGGGGGCTTTTTATTTTAATAGGGCTATTAGATTAGGTGTAATTAGTTTAAATATCTGTAATTTGTTTATTATTTTCTGTAATTTAGTGGGGTTTTTTTGTACTTTAGCTAATTTAATTTAGGTAATTGTATGTAATTTAGTTAATTTATTTAATTATAGTAGTGTTAGGTGTTAGTGTAACTTAGGTTATGTTTTATTTTACAGGTAAATTTGTCTTTATTTTAGCTAGGTAGTTATTAAATAGTTAATAACTATTTAATAACGATTCTACCTAGTTAAAATAAATACAAACTTGCTTGTAAAATAAAAAATAAACCCTACGCTAGCTACAATGTAACTATTACTTATATTGTAGCTAGCTTAGGGTTTATTTTACAGGTAAGTATTTAGTTTTAAATAGGAATAATTTAGTTAATGATAGTAATATTTAATTCGATCTATTGTAATTATATTTAAGTTAGGGGGTGTTAGGGTTAGAGTTAGACTTAGGTTTAGGGGTTAATAACTTTAATATAGTGGCGGCGACGTTGGGGGCGGCAGATTAGGGGTTAATAAATGTAGTTAGGTTGTGGCGACATTGGGGCGGCAGATTAGGGGGTTAATAAATAGTATGTAGGTGGCGGTGGTGTCCGGAGCGGCAGATTAGGGGTTACAAATTTTATTATACTGTTTGCAATGCGGGAGGGCCTCGGTTTAGGGGTTAATAGGTAGTTTATGGGTGTTAGTGTACTTTTTAGCACTTTAGTTATGAGCTTTATGTTACAGCGTTGTACCATAAAACTCTTAACTACTGACTTTTAAATGCGTTAGGACTCTTGACAGGGTAGGGTGTACTGCTCACTTTTTGGCCTCCCAGGACAGACTTGTAATACCGGCGCTATGGAAGTCCCATAGAAAAAAGACTTTACGAAGTTTATGTAAGTCGTTTTGCGGTAAGGCCAAAGAAGTGTGCGGTACACCTAAACCTGCAAGACCCGTAATAGCGGGCGTTTTTCCTAACGCACAACTCGTACTCTAGCAGTATATTATTGCATAATGGGTAATATTAACTAGCCTTACACATTTATATCAATTGTCTTATTTTTCATATGATTATTTTTCACATGTTTTAGATACTTATAAGTTGTGGCCACAACTTTTTTTTAGACTGTTTTTAGACTGCTTTCTTTGAATATTTATTCTATCTTAATAAATATTAATTCCTGCTTCACTTACTCTGTATGTTTCATGTAGAGATTAGATATATATCCACTTTATACTTGTCACACTCCTTAGCTTTAATTAGTGCCACTCTTTCAGTTTTTTACTGTTTTGTTGTATCCTAATAAGCTTTGAAAAACAAAAGCTTTAATCAGGATGTCAAAGAAATGGCAGAGGCTTCCTAATCTTTTCTGGAACCAGAAAAATAGCAAATAGAATAGAAGTCTTCTGAAATCCTAGTTACCTTGATATAGAATTATAAAGCTCTTACCACATCCAAAGGATGTAAAGAACTCTCAAAGAATTCTTTAGGATTAGGACACAATGGAACAACAATTTCTCTACTAATGTTAAAATTCACAACCTTAGGAAAAAAAGAAGTACACAAAACAACTTATCTAGATGAAAAAATCAGATAAGGAGACTTACAAGAGAGAGCTGATAAATCAGAAACTCTTGTAGCAGACGAGATAGTCAAAAGAAACAACACTTTCCAAGAAAGTAGATAATCTTCAAAGAAAATATAGGCTCAAAAGAAAAGAGCCGGCAAAATCTTTTAACCAAATAAGACTCCAAAAAGGAGAAATCAATAAATGAACAGGCTTGAAACCAACCAAAGCCTGAACAAAACAGTGAATATCAGGAAGGTTAAACAAGCTTTCTTTAAAATAAAATAGAAAGAACAGAGATTTGTCCCTGCAAAAAGTTTGCAGACAAACTTATCCAAAACATCCTCAAAAACTGTCAGGGTGCCAGGAATCAGACTGAGACAAGTGCAAAAATAATCACACCTTTATTAATAACAAAAATAATGAAAAGTCCATAAGTCAAATAACAAGCCAGGAGTCAAAACCAGAGCTGGTAGTCAGACGAGCCAAGTCAGGAGCCAAAGTGAGGAGTCAGACAAGCCGGAATCAGGAACAAGGAGAACAGCAAAGTCAGGAACAAGCCAGAGATCAGGAACCAGAAGAGACGTCAGACTAGCCAGGTAATACACAGGAACTCACAAACAGGTCTGAGGCAACGCAAGGGCAAAGCATACTGAACAGAGGCCCTTTAAATAAGTGATGACATCACAATTCTGAGACTGCAACTTGTCTCACACGGATGATGAACAACAGTCTGGCCATAAGAGGGCGTGCAGGAAATGAGCAGCATCACACACTCTGAACCAGATTCAGCAAGAAAGGTGAGTAAAATGTCTTCCAGCAGCACATGGCAAACAAAGCAGGGAAAAAACCCTGACAGTACCCTCTCCTTAATGACCCCTCCCCCGTGGAAGGACAAAAGGCTTGTTGGGGGAACGGGCATTGAAGGCAAGGAGGAGGACGGGAGCATGAACATCAGAGGAGGGAACCCATGAACGCTCCTCCGGACCGTAACCCCTCCAGTAAACCAAATACTGTACGCGACCCCTGGACATACGAGAGTCAGTAATGCTGCTGATCAAATATTCTTCATGGTTGTCAACAAAGATAGGATGGGGACGAGGCAACACAGTGGTAAACCAATTACAAACCAATGGTTTCAAGAGAGAGACATGAAAAACATTAGAGATGCGCATTGCAGGAGGAAGGTCAATTGCATAGGCCACAGGATTGACCCGTTGGAGTATCCAAAAAGGACCAACATAACGGGGAGCCAGTTTATTGGAAGGCACACAAAGGTTCAAGTTGAGGGAGGACAGCCAAACCCTCTGACCAACCAGGTAGGAAGGCGTGGGCAGATGCCTACAATCAGCCTGGAACGTTTGGTGCTGCATAGAACGATGAAGGCAATCCTGAATCTGTACCCACGGAGTTGCTGGAGATGCTCCTCCAAAGCCGGAATTCCCTGAGACATGAATGAATTGGGCAACAAGGATGGTTGAACCCCATAATTCGCCATGAACGGGGATAACTGGGAGGAAGCATTAATAGCACTATTACGAGCGAACTCTGCCCAAGGTAACAATTCAGACCAATTATTGTGATGATCTGAGACATAGCAACAGAGGAACTGTTCCAAAGCTTGATTAGACCGTTCTGCAGCCCCATTGGATTGAGGGTGATATGCAGAGGAGAAGGAAATCTGGATCCCCATTTGAGTACAAAAGGGACACCAAAATCTGGAGACAAACTGGCTACCCCGGTCTGAGACTATCTCCTTGGGTAACCCATGTAAACGGAAGACTTCCCAGGCAAGAATTGAAGCAAGCTCCCGAGCAGTAGACAACTTCTTCAAGGGAATACAATGTGACATTTTAGAAAAACGGTCAACCACCATTAGGATAACAGTATTGTCATTGGAAACAGGGAGCTCAACAATGAAGTCCATGGAAAGATGTGTCCAAGGATGCTCACCATTAGCAATAGGTTTAAGAAGACCCACAGGTAGACATCGAGGAGTCTTATTCTGTGCACAGACTGAGCAGGAGGCAACATACGCAGCAACATCAGAACGAAGACCTGGCCACCAGAAATGTCAAGTGACATACCAAATCATTTGTTTCTTACCCGGATGACCTGCAGCTTTAGGAAAGTGGTAAGTGTGCAATAGTTTAGTTTGAAGATTCTCAGATACAAAGCACTTACCACTAGGTTTCTCAGGAGGTGCATTTGTTTGTGCAGCCAGGATCTCCTCCCCTGAGGGAGAAGTCAAATTAGTACGTATGGTGGCCAAAATATGGTCAGGAGGTATAACTGGAATAGGTACAGACTCCTCCTTGGACAGAGGTGAAAATTGAAGAGAGAGAGGGCATCAGCCCTAACATTCTTACTACCAGGCAGGTAGGAGACCACATCATTAAACCGAGACAAAAATAGCGCCCATCTGGCCTGTCGGGGTGACAAACATTTTGCTTCTGATAGATAAGTCAAATTCTTGTGGTCAATAAGAATGAGCACTGGTACGCTAGTACCCTCGAGAAGGTACCTCCATTCCTTGAGTCGCAAAATTATGGCCAGTAATTCCCTGTCTCCAATTTCATAATTGTACTCCGCCGGAGTGCAAGGAACCGTTAAGCGTAGGACGTTGAGACAAGAGGGCACCTACTCCAGTCTCAGACGCATCAACCTCAAGAACAAAAGGCAGGACAGGGTTAGGATGAGGCAGAACTGGAGCAGCAGCAAAGGCAGTCTTAAAAATCTCAAAAGCCTTATTGGCAGTAGGTGATTAATGGAGTGGATCATTCTCCTTACGGGTCATGTCAGTGATAGGTTTGACCAAGGAAGAAAAGTTTTTAATAAACTTCCTATAGTAATTGGCAAAGCCCAAAAAACGTTGAATAGAGCGAAGACCAACTGGGCGAGGCCACTGCAGGACTGTAGACAACTTGTCAGGATCCATGGAGAACCCTGCAACAGAGATTACATAACCTAGAAAGGTTACTTGAGTCTGATGGAACTCACATTTCTCGAGTTTACAAAACAGGCCGTTCTCACGTAGTCTCTGAAGTACCCATGTAACATCAGAACGATGAGCCTCAAGAGTGGGTGAGTGTATGAGGATATCATCTAAGTAACCCACAACACACTGTTGCAACATATCTTGTAGAACATCATTAATAAATTCCTGGAAAACAGCTGTAACATTACATAGGCCAAAGGGCAATAAAATATACTCATAATGCCCGCTCCTGGTGTTAAATGCTGTTTTCCATTTGTGACCCTCCTTAATCCTAATGAGATTGTATGCTCCTCTCAAATCAAGTTTAGAAAAGACCGTAGCTCCCTTGAGGCGGTCAAAGTGTTCCATAATGAGCTTAAGCACTCTTAATGGTAAGACGATTAAGACCCCTATAATCGATGCATGGTCTTAACTCGCCACCCTTTTTCTTTACAAAGAAGAAGCCAGCCCCTGCAGGAGAGCAGGATTTGCAGATGATCCCCCGTGACAGAGCATCGGCAACATACTCCTCCATAGCACAATTCTCTGCAACCGAGAGAGGGTAAACCCGGCCCCGAGGAGGAATGGCTCCGGGTTGCAGGTCTATGGCACAATGGTAAGACCGGTGAGGAGGCAACATACCGGCACGCACCTTGTCAAAAACGTCTTGAAACTCTCGGTACTCCTTAGGCAATTGAGATACCGAAGAAGTGCACAGGACTTTGATTGGTTTCCAAAAACAAGTGGAAATACATTGCGGAGACCACGATAAAATTTCAGACCTACGCCAGTCAAGACTGGGATTGTGCTTTTGGAGCCAGACGTTTCTGTTGTGCTGTGCTTGACGTCCATTGGCGCACTTTTGCCTTAAGTGCTGCTGCTGCTAAACTAGCAGAGACTGCATTTTTTAAACAACAGTTGAGAAACAGCAAAGAAGTCCTTTGGGAACCCCACCGCTCCTGATACTTTTGTTGCCGGGACAACAAAGACCATCTGTTCCAGGTGCCTGGTGAGTCTACCGAGCGACTCTTTGAACTCGGCCTGCTTGTATTGCACATCAGTGCTTACTACCAAGTGAGTAGGATGCCTGCTACATACACATCTCTTCATTCCAGTTTTTCCCTCATTTATCTGCACTATATGGTGCCCTCTGTCTCTTCTGTTTTAGATTCTCATCTTGTGTCAGGGCACGACACACCAGAGGAGCTGCCTGGAAAAATAGTTTGTGTGGACACTGCTACATATCCGCTATATGTGGTTATCGCTCTGATCTAACTTTTGCAGTCTGAAAAATCCTTGTGTGGACACTGCCACATATTTATAATTGCCACATATTCATCATTTGTGGTTTATACTTTGATCTAACTTGTTTTTTTGAAAATTACTGCATAGACATTGCTACATATCTGTAATACTTTTTTATTTTTTTTACTTTATATTTTAGGATTATAACTCATAGAGACTAATTTCATCATTTGTGATTTATACTTTGATCTAACTTGTTTTATTGAAAATTATTGCATGGACACTGCTACATATCTGTAATACTTTTTCTTTTATTTTACTTTATATTTTATATTGTAGGATTATACTTATAGAGACTAATTCACAAACACCTTTTATATAATTAAGACACCTCTTTTATTTTATGCTAAAGTATATATATTATTATCTCATTAGATACTTTTAGGTTCCATTTGATATTTTCTATAGATATTTTTATTTTTTGCACTTCTTGATTAATATATTTTCCGGTCTTCTAGAGTTATTATATATTATTATTATTATTATTATCACCAGTTATAATTAACACCTTTTAGATTTTTTGATTGAGTTGAGTTGAGTTATCTGGCACCTCTTATTGGTTATCTGTCTGCACTTTTTTTGCAGACAGGATATCCGTTTGATTATATATAATGTCAGGGTGCCAGGAATCAGACTGAGACAAGAAGTGCAAAAATATTCACACCTTTATTAATAACAAAAATAATAAAAAGTTTATAAGTCAAATAACAAGCGAGGAGTCAAACGAGCCGAGTCAGGAGCCAAAGCGAGTAGTCAGACGAGCAGGAATCAGGAATAAGGAGAACAGCAAAGTCAGGAACAAGCCAGGGATCAAGAACCAGAAGAGACGTCAGACTAGCCAGGTAATACACAGGAACTCACAAACAGGTCTGAGACAACGCAAGGGTAAAGCATACTGGACAGAGGCCCTTTAAATAATAAGTGATGACATCACAATTCTGAGACTGCAACATGTCTCACACAGATGATTTACAACAGTCTGGCCATAAGAGGGCGTGCAGGAAATGAGCAGCATCACACACTCTGAACCAGATTCAGCAAGAAAGGTGAGTAAAATGGCTGCCAGCAGCACATGGCAAACAAAGCAGGGAAAAAACCCTGACAAAAACTGTAAGATCCTAGGAATTCTAAAAGAATGCCAAGAGAATTTATGAGAAGAACATTATAAAATATAGGTTTTCCAAACCTGATTATACATGTTCCTTGAAACAGACTTATAAGCCTGCAACATACCAATAGAAACCTCTATGACTCAACACTAATCAATTTCCATACCCCCAAATTAGTCATTTGAGATCCCGATGGAAAAATAGACCCTAAAACAAGAGGGCTGGCCAAAGAAAAATCGGCCAAGCATGGCAACTGGACATCCAAACAAGATCCACATACCAAACTTCTGAGGCCATGCTGATGCTATCAGAAACACATGACACTGTGCCAATATGATCTTGGACATCACCTTTGGAAGAAAAAAACAGAGGCGGAAAGATGTAGACAGGTTGCAAAACCAAGACACTGCTAATGCATCCACCATCTCCACCTGTGGAACCCTGAACCTGAAAAGGTAACTGGGAAATTGAGATAATCCACCTCCCAAATGTCTAAAATCGTAGAAAAAAGACAGGAGATGAATTCCATCTAAGAAAGTATTCAAGATACTTTTTAATTGCTAAGGAACTACAAGTCCCTATTGTTGATTGGCATATGCCACATTTGTGATATTGCCTGTCTGAAATCAAAAAATGAAAAAGTTCTCTCCTAAAAGAGGCCAGGCCTGAAAGAGCTCTGAAAAAATAGCACAGAGTTCTAAAATATTGATTGGAAACCTCGCCTCTTGAAGTCTCCAAACCCCTTGTACTGTCAAAAGACCCTCAGACAGTTCCCCAACCTGTAAGACTTGTATCCAATAAGAATACAGTCCAGGAAGGATGAACAAAAGGAGGCCCCCTGAATAAAATGATGATAGACTAATCACCAAAACAGAGAGAGTGTTAGGATTTAAAAAATATCAATTGTGATATCTAAAAACAATCCCTGTATCTTTATTTCAGTATGCAAAGCAAAAAAAAGATCTCAGATGAAAAATGAGCAAAGGGAACCATGCCCGATGCTGCAGTTATAAGACCTAAAACTTACATGTACATAGCCACTGAAAGAAATGTTCTAGACTGTAAGTTAGACAGGCTAACGCCACTTACAATTGATTTATGTTTGATAAAGACAAAAATATGAACACAGAATCCATCTAGAAACCAAAAAAGAAGTGACCCTTGTCTGAGACATCACAAAACTCTTAGGTAAATTAAATCCTCTAACCATAACCATGTCTTGAAGAAACAAAACTTAGTTGATTCATGAGGGATTCCACAAAAAGAAAAGTCCATATATTTGAATACTGCTCTTTCATATGTATGTATTGGGTACTTGAAAAGCATGTCTAATCGCCCGTAAGGGACTCAAGACACTGCTCATTTAATCGACCTTGGAAAGGATGAAAGGCTAAATGGACCTCACCAGGAATCAAACCTACAACCCTCAGGTTGTTACAGAGCTCAGCCACAGTGCATTAGCATGCTGAGCTATCTGTCAGGCTTTAATAAAAGTTTAAGCTAATACCAAGATACCATCTAAATAAGGAAGCACCACAATACCCTACAGTCTGAAGACATAAAGAAGGACACCAAGAACCTTTGTAAAGATTCATAAAGTTGTCACTAAACCAAATGGAAAAACAACAAATTGGTAAAGCTTAAAAGAAAAACTCAGAATCCACAAGTGGTCTGAATGAAATAAGATATGAGGATAAACATCCTGAAAAATGTAGTGGACATGAAATGACCTTAACAAAAAGGCATAATAGTCCTTATAATCGCCCGCTTAAAAGTTGAGTCTCTAACAAAACAATGTAAAAGTTTTCAGATCCAAGAATGGACTGAATAAACCTTTCTTCTTAGGGACAAAGAATAGAATTGAATAGAAACCTCAATCCTGTTCCTGCAAAAATGAAATGGCATAATCACTCCTGTAAAAAATTCACAGAGTGTACTGAGAAAGAAAGATTCTTCCCAAAGGAGGTCTCATTCTAAAAATCTATTTAAATCATAAGAATAATATAGAATTTCATCCAAAAACAATTTAATATGCCCTCCACCAGAAGGACTGGTTTGAGAACCCCACTTTCATGCAGTCTAATAACTAGTAATTATAAAGCGTTTTTCTCCCAGAAGGATACACAAAAACGCTTCTTCAGTGCTTACACTCGGAGTTAACCAAATTAGCAGTAGTTATTATTACCCAAATAAATGGTACACAATAAATTGACGTCAAAGGCCAAAGAGCTGTATAACCCTGCTGGGAAATTAATCTATGATCCTTGGATCTAGAACAAGCGTTTGTAGTCAAGACATTCACCAACTGATCTACATGACCAGACTAAAAGTATGGCAGAAAAACACTCTAAACCTCCAGAAATAGTGAAGAAAATAGAAATCAAACAAATTATTATCCTAACAAGAGAGAGATAATAAAAAATAATTTATGATAGAATTTACCTGATAAATTCATTTCTTTCATGTAATTGGCAAGAGTCCATGAGCTAGTGACATATGGGATATACAATCCTACCAGGAGGGGCAAAGTTTCCCAAACCTCAAAATGCCTATAAATACACCCCTCACCACACCCACAAATCAGTTTAACGAATGGCCAAGAAGTGGGGGTGATAAAGAAAGGAGTAAAAAGCATCAACAAAGGAATTTGGAAATAATTGTGCTTTATACAAACAAAATCATAACCACCATAAAAAGGGTGGGCCTCATGGACTCTTGCCAATATGAAAGAAATGAATTTATCAGGTAAATTATTACATAAATTATGTTTTCTTTCATGTAATTGGTGAAAAACAGAAAAGAGAAGAGCGCAATCCAGACTCAAGTGAAGTTTATTAGATAAATAACACACCACACTAAAATATTAGAACAGTAGGTATTCAGCGTAACAGAAGTTAAAAAACATAGGCCTAGATTTGGAGTTCGGCGGTAGCCGTCAAAACCAGCGTTAGAGGCTCCTAACGCTGGTTTTGGCCGCCCGCTGGTATTTGGAGTCAGTGATTAAAGGGTCTAACGCTCACTTTTCAGCCGCGACTTTTCCATACCGCAGATCCCCCTACGCCATTTGCGTATCCTATCTTTTCAATGGGATCTTCCTAACGCCGGTATTTAGAGTCGTTTCTGAAGTGAGCGTTAGAGCTCTAACGACAAAACTCCAGCCGCCTGAAAAAAGCAGGAGTTAAGAGCTTTCTGGGCTAACGCCGGTTCATAAAGCTCTTAACTACTGTACCCTAAAGTACACTAACACCCCTAAACTACCTATGTACCCCTAAACCGAGCTCCCCCCACATCGCCGCCACTCGATTAAAATATTTTAACCCCTAATCTGCCGACCGCCACCTACGTTATACTTATGTACCCCTAATCTGCTGTCCCTAACCCGCCGACCCCTGTATTACATTTATTAACCCCTAACCTGCCCCCCACAACGTCGCCGCCAGCTACTTAAAATAATTAACCCCTAATCTTCCGACCGCAAAGCGCCGCCACCTACGTTATCCCTATGTACCCCTAATCTGCTGCCCCTAACACCGCCGACCCCTATATTATATTTATTAACCCCTAATCTGCCCCCCTCAACGTCGCCGACACCTGCCTACACTTATTAACCCCTAATCTGCCGAGCGGACCGCACCGCTACTATAATAAAGTTATTAACCCCTAACCCGCCTCACTAACCCTATCATAAATAGTATTAACCCCTAATCTGCCCTCCCTAACATCGCCGACACCTACCTTCAATTATTAACCCCTAATCTGCCGACCGGAGCTCACCGCTATTCTAATAAATGTATTAACCCCTAAAGCTAAGTCTAACCCTAACACTAACACCCCCCTAAATTAAATATAATTTACATCTAACGAAATAAATTAACTCATTAAATAAATTATTCCTATTTAAAGCTAAATACTTACCTGTAAAATAAATCCTAATATAGCTACAATATAAATTATAATTATATTGTAGCTATTTTAGGATTAATATTTATTTTACAGGCAACTTTGTATTTATTTTAAACAGGTACAATAGCTATTAAATAGTTAAGAACTATTTAATAGTTACCTAGTTAAAATAATAACAAATTTACCTGTAAAATAAATCCTAACCTAAGATATAATTAAACCTAACACTACCCTATCAATAAATTAATTAAATAAACTACCTACAATTACCTACAATTAACCTAACACTACACTATCAATAAATTAATTAAACACAATTCCTACAAATAAATACAATTAAATAAACTAGCTAAAGTACAAAAAATAAAAAAGAACTAAGTTACAAAAAATAAAAAAATATTTACAAACATAAGAAAAATATTACAACAATTTTAAACTAATTACACCTACTCTAAGCCCCCTAATAAAATAACAAAGCCCCCCAAAATAAAAAAATGCCCTACCCTATTCTAAATTAAAAAAGTTACAAGCTCTTTTACCTTACCAGCCTTGAACAGGGCCCTTTGCGGGGCATGCCCCAAGAATTTCAGCTCTTTTGCCTGTAAAAAAAACATACAATACCCCCCCCCCAACATTACAACCCACCACCCACATACCCCTAATCTAACCCAAACCCCCCTTAAATAAACCTAACACTAAGCCCCTGAAGATCTTCCTACCTTGTCTTCACCATCCAGGTTCACCGATCCGTCCTGAAGAGCTCCTCCGATGTCCTGATCCAAGCTCAAGCGGGGGGCTGAAGAGGTCCATGATCCGGTCAAAGTCTTCATCCAAGCGGGGCAGAAGAGGATCTTCCATCCGATTGAAGTCATCATCCAGGCGGCATCTTCTATGGTCTTCCATCCGGAGCGAAGCGGCAGGATCCTGAAGACCTCCAGCGCGGAACATCCATCCGGCCCGACGACTGAACGACGAATGACTGTTCCTTTAAGGGACGTCATCCAAGATGGCGTCCCTCGAATTCCGATTGGCTGATAGGATTCTATCAGCCAATCGGAATTAAGGTAGGAATTTTCTGATTGGCTGATGGAATCAGCCAATCAGAATCAAGTTCAATCCGATTGGCTGATCCAATCAGCCAATCAGATTGAGCTCGCATTCTATTGGCTGATCGGAACAGGGCTGGTAAGGTAAAAGAGCTTTTAACTTTTTTAATTTAGAATAGGGTAGGGCATTTTTTTATTTTGGGGGGATTTGTTATTTTATTAGGGGGCTTAGAGTATGTGTAATTAGTTTAGTTTAAAATTGTTGTAATATTTTTCTTATGTTTGTAAATATTTTTTTATTTTTTGTAACTTAGTTCTTTTTTATTTTTTGTACTTTAGCTAGTTTATTTAATTGTATCTATTTGTAGGAATTGTGTTTAATTAATTTATTGATAGTGTAGTGTTAGGTTAATTGTAGGTAATTGTAGGTAGTTTATTTAATTAATTTATTGATAGGGTAGTGTTAGGTTTAATTATATCTTAGGTTAGGATTTATTTTACAGGTAAATTTGTTATTATTTTAACTAGGTAACTATTAAATAGTTCTTAACTATTTAATAGCTATTGTACCTGGTTAAAATAATTACAAAGTTGCCTGTAAAATAAATATTAATCCTAAAATAGCTATAATATAATTATAATTTATATTGTAGCTATATTAGGATTTATTTTACAGGTAAGTATTTAGCTTTAAATAGGAATCATTTATTTAATAAGAGTTCATTTATTTCGTTAGATGTAAATTATATTTAAGTTAGGGGGGTGTTAGTGTTAGGGTTAGACTTAGCTTTAGGGGTTAATACATTTATTAGAATAGCGGTGAGCTCCGGTCGGCAGATTAGGGGTTAATAATTGAAGGTAGGTGTCGGCGATGTTAGGGAGGGCAGATTAGGGGTTAATACTATTTATGATAGGGTTAGTGAGGCGGATTAGGGGTTAATAACTTTATTATAGTAGCGCTCAGGTCCGCTCGGCAGATTAGGGGTTAATAAGTGTAGGCAGGTGGAGGCGACGTTGTGGGGGGCAGATTAGGGGTTAATAAATATAATATAGGGATCGGCGATGTTAGGGCAGCAGATTAGGGGTACATAGGGATAACGTAGGTTGCGGCGGTTTACGGAGCGGCAGATTAGGGGTTAAAAATAATATGCAGGGGTCAGCGATAGCGGGGGCGGCAGATTAGGGGTTAATAAGTGTAAGGTTAGGGGTGTTTAGACTCGGGGTACATGTTAGAGTGTTAGGTGCAGACGTAGGAAGTGTTTCCCCATAGAAAACAATGGGGCTGCGTTAGGAGCTGAACGCTGCTTTTTTGCAGGTGTTAGGTTTTTTTTCAGCTCAAACAGCCCCATTGTTTCCTATGGGGATATCGTGCACGAGCACGTTTTTGAGGCTGGCCGCGTCCGTAAGCAACTCTGGTATCGAGAGTTGCATTTGCGGTAAAAATGCTCTACGCTCCTTTTTTGGAGCCTAACACAGTATTTGTTTGAACTCTCGATACCAGAGTTAAATTTATGGTGCGGCCAGAAAAAAGCCTGCGGAGCGTTAACAGCCCTTCTACCGCCGAACTCCAAATCTAGGCCATAAGCATGTAGGAAACAATCATTAGGCAGGATGGATTACCGCTTCACCGCTCCCCTTTTCAAAGAAGCCTGATGTAGGAAAGTAGTCCTCCTCCACTCCTTTTGTGAAGAGATGTATTCGGCTAATCAGCTGTGATAATTTCAGAAAAGAGTCAATGGAAATGCTCGACGGCCATTTCGTTCCCTAGCGTGGGAACTTTTTCAACCTCTTGAAAAAGTTCCCACGCTAGGGAACGAAACGGCCGTCGAGGATTTCCATTGACTCTCATTGATGAAACACTGCATTGGCAGTGACGCATACAGACTTCCGGTAGCAACCGGAACCGGCTTTTCTGAAATTACCACAGCTGATTAGCCAAACACATCTCTTCACGAAAGGAGTGGAGGAGGACTACTTTCCTACATCAGGCTTCTTTGAAAAGGGGAGCGGTGAAGCGGTAATCCATCCTGCCTAATGATTGTTTCCTACATGCTTATGTTTTTTAACTTCTGGTACGCTGAATACCTACTGTCCTAATATTTTATGTTGTGTGTTATTTATCTAATAAACTTCACTTGAGTCCGGATTGCGCTCTTCTCTTTTCTGTTTTTCAGCTTTTGCCTTGTTCAAGGGATTTTACTTATGATACACCCTTTTTTGGAGAGCAGCATACACCAGCTTGGCTGGTGAGGATTAACGGTTAAAATTCAACTACACAGCCACAATCTGTAAGACTATTTCTTTTATATTTTTTATTGGGACCATCTGTTCAAATATTGTGTGGCTGCATTGGAATCTGGCATTTACCATTGTGCATCTCTTAACTTAGAGTATTTTATAAGTGTTTTTAACTATTTCTTTTATTTTTGCATTGTGATAATTTGTTTTAAATATTGTGTGGCTACATTGGAATCTGGCATTTTACCATTGTGCATCTCTTAACTTATTTACAGTATTTTGTATGTTTTTTTAGGAACCATTTTCAGTATACTTTACTGTTATATGGTACTTATGTGTTTATATCCATTTAGTATTCAATAGAGTTCATTATTAGCTTGCATTGGTTTATTTTTCTTGTGAGATTAGTACACATATACTATCTCTAGACCACTTATATAGTGTATATTTAATATAAACGTCTCCATATCAGTAGCGCTGATACTTTGTTTCCTCTGTCTATTTCATGTAATTGGCAAGAGTCCATGAGCTAGTGACGTATAGGATATTAATACCCAAGCTGTGGAACTCCACTCAAGAGTCACTAGAGAGGGAGGGATAAAAATAAACAACAGCCATTTCTCGCAGAAAAAATAATCCACAACCCAAAATATAAGTTATTCTCATAATGAAAAGAAAAACTTAAAATATCAGCAGAAGAATCAAACTGAAACAGCTGCCTGAAGAACCTTTCTACCAAAAACTGCTTCTGAAGAAGCAAATACATCAAAATGGTAGAATTTAGTAAATGTATGCAAAGAAGACCAAGTTGCTGATTTGTAAATATGATCAACTGAAGCTTCATTCTTAAAAGCCCACGAAGTGGAGACTGATCTAGTAGAATGAGCTGTAATTCTCTGAGGCGGGGCCTGACCTGACTCCAAATAAGCTTGAAGAATCAAAAGCTTTAACCAAGAAGCCAAGGAAATAGCAGAGGCCTTCTGACCTTTCCTTGGACCAGAAAATATAACAAATAGACTAGAAGTCTTCCTGAATTTTTTAGTAGCTTCAACTTAATATTTCAAAGCTCTTACCACATCCAAATAATGTAAGGATCTTTCCAAAGAATTCTTAGGATTAGGACACAAGGAAGGGACAACAATTTCTCTACTAATGTTGTTAGAATTCACAACTTTAGGTAAAAATTTAAATGAAGTCTGCAAAACGCCTTATCCTGATGAAAAATCAGAAAAGGAGATTCACAAGAAAGAGCAGATAGCTCAGAAACTCTTCTAGCAGAAGAGATGGCCAATATCCAAAGAATGCATAGGCTCAAACGGAGGGGCCTGTAACGCCTTCAAAACCAAATTAAGACTCCAGGGATGAGAAATTGATTTAATGACGGGCTTAATACAAACTAAAGCCTGTACAAAACAGTGAATATCAGGAAGTTTAGCAATCTTTCTGTGAAATAAAACAGAAAGGGCAGAGATTTGTCCATTCAAGGAACTTGCAGACAAACCCTTATAGAAACCATCCTGAAGAAACTGTAGAATTCTAGGAATTCTAACAGAATGTTAAGAGAATTTATGAGAAGAACACCAGGAAATGTAGGTCTTCCAAACTCGATAATAAATCTTTGTAGAGACAGATTTACGAGCTTGTAACATAGTATTAATCACTGAGTCAGAGAAACCTGTATGACCTAGTACTAAGCGTTCAATTTCCATACCTTCAAATTTAATGATTTGAGATCCTGATGGAAAAACGGACCTTGAGACAGAAGGTCCAGCCTTAACGGAAGTGGCCAAGGTTGACAACTGGACATCGAACAGGATCCGCATACCAAAACCTGTGTGGCCATGCTGTAGCCACCAGCTACACAAACGATTGTTCCATGATGATTTTGGATATCACTCTTGGAAGAAGAACTAGAGGCGGAAAAATGTAAGCAGGATGATAACACCAAGGAAGTGTCAGCGCATCCACTGCTTCCCCCTGAACATCCCTGGACCTGGACAGGTATCTGGGAAGTTTCTTGTTTAGATGAGAGGCCATGAGATCTATCTCTGGAAGACCCCACATCTGAACAATCTGAGAAAATACATCTGGATGGAGAGACCACTCCCCTGGATGTAAAGTCTGACAGCTGAGATAAAACGCCTCCCAATTGTCTACACCTAGGATATGCACTACAGAGATTAGACAGGAGCTGAATTCCGCCCAAGCAAGTATCGAAATACTTCTTTCATTGCTTGAGGACTGTGAGTCCCACCCTGATGATTGACATATGCCACAGTTGTGATATTGCCCGTCTGAAAGCAAATGAACGGTTCTCTCTTTAACAGAGGGCAAAACTGAAAAGCTCTGAGAATTGCACGGAATTCTAAAATATTGATTGGTAATCTCGCCTCTTGAGATTTCCAAACCCCTTGTGCTGTCAGAGATCCCCAAACAGCTCCCCAACCTGAAAGACTTGAGTCTGTAGTGATCACAGTCCAGGTTGGCCGAACAAAGGAAGCCACTGGAACTAAATGCTAGTGATTTACCACCATGTCAGAGAGTGTCGAACATTGGGATTTAAGGATATTAACTGTGATATCTTTGTATAATCCCTGCACCATTGATTCAGCATACAAAGCTGGAGAGGTCTCATGTGAAAATGAGCAAAAGGAATCGCGTCTGATGCTGCAGTCATGAGGCCTAAACATTCCATGCACATATCCACTGAAGGGAATGACTGAGACTGAAGGTGCCGACAGGCTGCAACCAATTTCAAACGTCTCTTGTCTGTTAGAGACAGAGTCATGGACACTGAATCTTTCTGGAAATCTAAAAAGGTGACCCTTGTCTGAGGAATCAAGAAACTTTTTGCTAAATTGATCCTGCAACCATGTTTTTGAAAAAAACAACACTAGTTGATTCGTGTGAGATTCTGCAGAATGTAAAGACTGAGCTAGTACTAAGATATCATCCAAATAAGGAAACACCGCAATACCCTGCTCTCTGATTACAGAGAGTAGGGCACCTAGAACCTTTGAAAAGATTCTTGGAGCTGTTGCTAGGCCAAATGGAAGAGCAACAAATTGGTAATGATTGTCTAGAAAAGAGAATCTCAGGAACTGATAATGTATGTTCTGGATGAATCAGAATATGAAGGTATGCATCCTGCATGTCTATTGTAGACATATAATGTCCTTTCTGAACAAAAGGCAGAATAGTCCTTATAGTCACCATCTTGAAAGTTGGTACTCTTACATAGCGATTCAAAATTTTCGGATCCAGAACTGGTCTGAATGAATTTTCCTTCTTTGGGACAATGAATAGATTTGAATAAAACCCCAGACCTTGTTCCTGAAAAGGAACCGGCATGATTACCCCTGAAGACTCCAGGGCCCCTAGTTATCAAGCCGTCAACCTCAAATACGCTGGAATTCCGCAGCGTATTTGTGGCGAGGCTGATTCGCCTTAGTTATCAAGCCCTAGACACCGGCAAAAGTAGAATTTTGTGACGTAAGCTTCGATCCGCCGGACTCAGTCCGACACAGATCGATTCTTACGTCACTCCAGATGTTCCGCACACAAGTGCGGCACAATCTGACTACTTTTGCTAGTTATCAAAAAACTAGCATGTACACTCGGCACTTTTCCGACCCAGCGTACCTGGTTTTCAAACCGCCGCCCTGGAGGCAGCGGATCCCATAGAAATCAATGGGAGTCTGACCATAGCGAAGGTTCATGTTCGCTGCTGCCAGACATCCCATTCATTCCTATGGGAGCTGTCTACACCTAACACCCTAACATGTACCCCGAGTCTAAACACCCCTAATCTGTCCCCCCTACACCGCCGCAACTAAATAAATGTATTACCCCCTAAACCGCCACTCCCGGACCCCGCCGCCACTCTAATAAACTGATTAACCCCTAAACTGCCGCTCCTAGACCCCGCCGCAACTATAATGAATATGTTAACCCCTAAACCGCCGCTCCCGGAGCACACCGCCACCTACATTATACCTATTAACCCCTATCCTGCCCCCCCTATACCGTCGCCACCGATAATAAAGTTATTAACCCCTATCCTGCGGATCCCGGACCTCGCCGCAACTAAATAAATAGTTTAACCCCTAAACCGCCACTCCTGGACCCCGCCGCAACCTATATTAAACTTATTAACCCCTAATCTGCCCCCCCTACACCGTCGCCACCTATAATAAATTTATTAACCCCTATCCTGCCCCCCCTACACCGCCGCCACTGTAATAAAATTATTAACCCCTAAACCTAAGTCTAACACTAACCCTTAGACCCCCCTAACTTAAATATTAATTAAATAAATCTAAATAATATTTCTCTTATTAAATAAATTATAAATAATAATTATATTGCAGCTATCTTAGGATTTATTTTTATTTTACAGGCAACTTTCAATTTATTTTAACTAGGTACAATAGCTATTAAATAGTTATTAACTATTTAATAGCTACCTAGTTAAAATAAAGAGAAATTAACCTGTAAAATAAAAACTAGCCTAAGTTACAATTACACCTAACACTACACTATACTTTAATAAATTATTCCTCTTTAAAACTAAATACTTACCTGTAAAATAAACCCTAAGATAGCTACAATATAATTAATAATTACATTGTAGCTATTTTAGGATTTATATTTATTTTACAGGTAACTTTGTATTTATTTTAGCTAGTTAGAATAGTTATTAAATAGTTATTAACTATTTAATAACTACCTAGCTAAAAGAAATACAAAATGACCTGTAAAATAAATCCTAATCTAAGTTACAATTAAACCTAACACTACACTATCATTAAATTAATTAAATAAATTAGCTACAAATAACTACAATTAAATGCAATTAAATAAACTAAAGTACAAAAAATATAAAAAGCTAAGTTACAAAAAATAAAAAAAATAAGTTACAAACATTTAAAAAATATTGCAACAATTTTAAGCTACTTACACCTAATCTAAGCCCCCTAATAAAATAACAAGCCCCCCAAAATAAAAAAATGCCCTATCCTATTCTAAATTAAACATCCTTCTTCCCCGACGGCCGATGACTGAATGAAGGTTCCTTTAAGGGACGTCATCCAAGATGGCGTCCCTTCAATTCCGATTGGCTGATAGGATTCTATCAGCCAATCGGAATTAAGGTAGGAAAAATCTGATTGGCTGATCCAATCAGCCAATCAGATTGAGCTCGCATTCTATTGGCTGATCGGAACAGCCAATAGAATGCAAGCTCAATCTGATTGGCTGATTGGATCAGCCAATCGGATTGAACTTCAATCTGATTGGCTGATTCAATCAGCCAATCAGATTTTTCCTACCTTAATTCCGATTGGCTGATAGAATCCTATCAGCCAATCGGAATTGAAGGGACGCCATCTTGGATGACGTCCCTTAAAGGAACCTTCATTCAGTCGTCGGGGAAGAAGGATGTTCCGCGTCGGCGGGATGAAGATGGATCCGGAAGAAAGAAGATTGAAGATGCCGCTTGGAAGATGACATCGCCCGGTTAGAAGACCTCTTCAGCGCCCCTTGGATGATGACTTCTGCTGCTCCGGATCTCCTCTTCGGTTCCATCGGTGGTCGGCTGGCTGAAGACGACTCAAGGTAGGATGATCTTCAGGGGGGTAGGGTTAGGTTTATTTAAGGGGGGTTTTTAATACTTTTTAATTTAGAATAGAGTAGGGCATTTTTTTATTTTAGGGGGCTTTGTTATTTTATTAGGGGGCTTAGATTAGGTGTAAGTATCTTAAAATTGTTGTAATATTTTTTAAATGTTGGTAACTTATTTTTTTTATTTTTTGTAACTTAGATTTTTTTTATTTTTTGTACTTTAGTTAGTTTATTTAATTGTATTTAATTGTAGTTATTTGTAGCTAATTTATTTAATTAATTTATTTAATGATAGTGTAGTGTTAGGTTTAATTGTAACTTAGGTTAGGATTTATTTTACAGGTAATTTTGTATTTCTTTTAGCTAGGTAGTTATTAAGTAGTTAATAACTATTTAATAACTATTCTAACTAGCTAAAATAAATACAAAGTTACCTGTAAAATAAATATAAATCCTAAAATAGCTACAATGTAATTATTAATTACATTGTAGCTATCTTAGGGTTTATTTTACAGGTAAGTATTTAGTTTTAAATAGGAATCATTTATTTAAGTATAGTGTAGTGTTAGGTGTAATTGTAACTTAGGTTAGTTTTTATTTTACAGGTAAATTTCTCTTTATTTTAGCTAGGTAGCTATTAAATAGTTAATAACTATTTAATAGCTATTGTACCTAGTTAAAATAAATTGAAATTTGCCTGTAAAATAAAAAATAAATCCTAAGATAGCTACAATATAATTATTATTTATATTGTAGCTATATTAGGGTTTATTTTAAAGGTAAGTATTTAGTTTTAAATAGGATTAACTTAGTTAATAAGAGAAATATTATTTAGATTTATTTAATTAATATTTAAGTTAGGGGGGTGTTAGGGTTAGTGTTAGACTTAGGTTTGGGGGTTAATAAATGTATTACAGTGGCGGCGGTGTAGGGGGGGCAGGATAGGGGTTAATAAATTTATTATAGGTGGAGATGGTGTAGGGGGGGCAGATTAGGGGTTAATAAGTTTAATATAGGTTGCGTCGGGGTCCGGGAGCGGCGGTTTAGGGGTTAAACTATTTATTTAGTTGTGGCGAGGTCCGGGATCCGCAGGATAGGGTTTAATAACTTTATTATAGGTGTCGGCGGTATAGGGGGGGCAGGATAGGGGTTACTAGGTATAATGTAGGTGGCGGCGGTGTCCGGGAGCGGAGGTTTAGGGGTTAATACATTTATAAGAGTTGCGGCGGGGTCTAGGAGCAGCGGTTTAGGGGTTAATAACTTTATTGAGTTGCGGGGGGCTCCGGGGGTGCCGGTATAGGTGGTAGAACTGTGTAGTTTAGTGTGGGTGCTTAATGACAGGGGTATCAATAAAGCTGTCAAAAAGCCGAGGAGCAGCGAGATCGGATGAGTGATAACTCTCACAGTCCGCTGCTCATCGCCCCGTACTTGGTGCGCGGCTTTTTAACAGCTTTTTTGATAACTTAGGCGAAATTTTCAAGGTCCGCGGCGGCGATGGTAGGCGAGCTTAGGCGGGTGTATTGAACCGGCGAAGGCAGGTAAAGTAGACGGCTTGATATCTACCCCCCCAGGTCTGAAACACACTTCAGGAAAGCCTGAGCTTTTACTGGATTTGCTGGGATACGTGAGAGAAAAAATCTTCTCACAGGAGGTCTTACACTGAATCCTATTCTATACCCTTGAGAGACATTGCTCTAAATCCATTGATTTTGGACAGAATTTATCTAAAAATCCTTGAAAAACCTTAATCTGCCCCCTACCAGCTGAGCTGGAATGAGGGCTGCACCTTCATGCGGACTTAGGGGCTGACTTTGGTTTTTTAAAAGGCTTGGATTTATTCCAATTTGAGGAAGGCTTACAATTGGAAAAAGATTTCTTGGGGGAAGGATTTGATTTTTGTTCCTTATTTTGACGAAAGGAACGAAAACGGTTAGAAGCCTTAGATTTACCCTTAGGTTTTTTATCCTGAGGCAGAAAAACCCCCTTTGCTCCAGTAACAGATGAAATAATAGAATCCAACTGAGAACCAAATAAATTATTACCTTGGAAAGAAAGAGATAATAATCTAGACTTAGATGTCATATCAGCATTCCAAGATTTAAGCCACAAAGCTCTTCTAGCTAAAATAGCTAAAGACATGGATCTAACATTAATTTTGATAATATAAAAAATGACATCACAAATAAAATGATTAGCATGTTGCAGTAAACGAACAATGCTAGATATGTCAGAATCCAATTCTTGTTCCACTAAATTCTCCAACCAAAAAGTTGATGCAGCTGCAACATCAGCCAAAGAAATTGCAGGCCTGAGAAGATGACCTGAATATAAATAGGCTTTCCTTAGATAGGATTCAAGTTTCCTATCTAAAGGATCTTCAAAAGAAGTACTGTCCTCCATAGGAATAGTGGTACGTTTAGCAAGAGCAGAAATAGCCCCATCAACTTTGGGGATCTTTTCCCAAAACTCTATAGAAATTGCTGGTAAAGGATACAATTTTTTAAACCTTGAAGAAGGAATAAAAGGAGTACCTGGCTTATTCCATTCCTTAGAAATCATATCAGAAATAGCATCAGGAATAGGAAAAACCTCTGGAGTAACCACAGGAGGTTTAAAAACAGCATTTAAACGCTTACTAGTCTTAATGTCAAGAGGACTAGCTTCCTCAATATCCAAAGTAATTAACACTTCTTTTAACAAAGAACGAATATACTTTATTTTAAACAAATAAGTAGATTTGTCAGTGTCAATATCTGAGGAAGGATCTTCTGAATCAGATAGATCCTCATCAGAGGTGGATAAATCATTATGTTGCCGGTCATTTGAAATTATGAGAAGTTTTAAAAGACCTTTTACGTTTATTAGAAGGTGGAAATGCAGACAAAGCCTTTTGAATAGAATCAGTAACAAATTCTTTAAAATTCATATGTATATCATGTACATTAGAATTTGAAGGAACTGCAACTGGCAATGTACTATTACTGACGGATACATTCTCTGCATGTAAAAGTTTATCATGACAACTATTACAAATGACATTCGGAGATATAATTTCCACAATCTTACAACAAATGCACTTAGCTTTGGTAGAACCGATGTCAGGCAGCAACGTTCCAACAGATACTTCTGAGGCAGGATCAGATTGAGACATCTTGCAAAATGTAAAAGAAAAACAACATATAAAGCAAAATGATCAATTTCCTTATATGACAGTTTCAGGAATGGGAAAAAATGCAAACAGCATAGCCCTCTGACATAGAGAAAGGCAAGAGGCAAACAGCAATGGGGTATAAAACTAATGAAAAATTTGGCGGCAAGTATGACACATAACGTAAGAGAAATTTTTTTGGTGCCAACAATATCCGGAAATGACACACTTGCGTCACTAACGACACAACCGTGTGTAAGACTTCCGCGTCAACTACGACGGCGGAAGTGACGAACTTGCGTCAACAGATGTACTTTTCGCTGCAAAAAAATTCTCGCGCCAAGAATGACGCAATAAAGTCTAGCATTTGGCGCACCCGCGGGCCTAATGCTGCCTGCAATTTGAAAGAGTAAAAAGTAGTCAATTTTAAAAATGACTAAACCCCAGGTAAGAAAAAAATATTTCTAAATATGTTTTATTTCCCAAATATGAAACTGACAGTCTGCACAAGGAAATACATGAACCTGACTCATGGCAAATATAAGTACAATACATATATTTCGAACTTTATATAAATGCATAAAGTGCGAGACCATAGCTGGGGTGTCTTAAGTAATAAAAAACATACGGCTAGATAACGAGTCTTGCGTTAGCCTTAAAAAGCAGCTCCTACAGCCTTTAAAAGTCAGTAGTTAAGAGTTTTATGGGCTAACGCCGAAACATAGAACTCTTAACTAAAGTGCTAAAAAGTACACTAACACCCATAAACTACCTATTAACCCCTAAACCGAGCCCCCCCACTTTAATAAATTTATTAACCCCTAAACCGCCGCACTCCCACCTCACAAACACTAGCTACATTTTATTAACCCCTAATCTGCCGTCCCTAACATCGCCAACACCTACCTACATTTATTAACCCCTAATCTGCCGACCCAACGTTGCTGCTACTATATTAAATTTATTAACCCCTAAACCTAAGTCTAAACCTAAGTCTAACCCCCCCAACTTAAATATAATTTAAATTAAACTAAATAAATTTACTACTATTAAATAAATTAATCCTATTTAAAACTGAATACTTACCAATAAAATAAACCCTAAACTAGCTACAATATAACTAATAATTACATTGTAGCTAGCTTAGGATTTATATTTATTTTATAGGCAACTTTGTATTTATTTTAACTAGGTACAATAGTTACTAAATAGTTATTAACTATTTAATAACTTCCTAGTTAAAATAAGTACAAATTTACCTGTAAAATAAATCCTAACCTAAGTTACAATTACACCTAACACTACACTATCATTAAACTAATTACCTAAACTACCTACAATTAATTACAATTAAATTAAATAAACTAAATTACGAAAAAAAAAAACACTAAATTACAGAAAATCAAAAAAGAATTACAATTTTTTTAAACTAATTACACCTAATCTAATCCCCCTAATAAAATAAAAAAGCCCCCCAAAATAATAAAATTCCCTACCCTATACTAAATTACAAATAGCCCTTAAAAGGGCCTTTTGCGGGGCATTGCCCCAAAGTTATCAGCTCTTTCACCTGTAAAAAAAAATACAATACCCCCCAACATTAAAACCCACCACCCACACACCCAACCCTACTCTAAAACCCACCCAATCCCCCTTAAAAAAAAACCTAACACTACCCCCTTGAAGATCACCCTACCTTGAGACGTCTTCACCCAACTGGACCCAAGTGGTCCTCCAGAGGGTCAGAAGTCTTCATCCTATGGTCTTCCAGAGGGTCAGAAGTCTTCATCCTATCCGGCCAGAAGAGGACTTCCAGACCGGCAGAAGCCTTCCTATTTTTTTTTTACAGGTAAAAGCGCTGATTTCTTTGGGGCAATGTCCTGTAAAAAGCCATTTTAAGGGCTATTGGTAGTTAAGTGTAGGCTAGGTTTTTTTTTATTTGGGGGGGGGCTTTTTTATTTTGATAGGGCTATTAGATTAGGAGTAATTCGTTTTTATTTTTGATAATTTATTTTTTTATTTTGTGTAATTTAGTGTTTATTATTTTTTGTAATTTTTTAATTTAATTTACTTAATTTTATTGTAGTGTTAGGATTAATTGTAAGGCAGGTTAGGTTTTATTTTACAGGTAAATCTGAATTTATTTTAACTAGGTAGCTAGTAAATAGTTAATAACTATTTACTAACTAGTCTACCTTGTTAAAATAAATACAAACAAAAAATAAAACCTAAAATAGCTACAATGTAACTATTAGTTATATTGTAGCTAGCTTAGGGTTTATTTTACAGGTAAGTATTTTGTTTTAAATAGGAATTATTTAGTTATTAATAGTAAGTTTTATTTAGAATTATTTTAATTATATTAAAGTAAGGGTTGTTAGGGTTAGGTTTACGTTAGGGTTAGACTTTGGGTTAGGTTTAGGGGTTAATATATTTATTTAGTGTTAGTGATGTGGGAGGCCAGAGGTTTATGGGTTAATAACTTTAGTATAGCGACAGCGACGTTTAGGGGCGGCAGATTGGGGGTTAATAAATTTATGTAGGTGGCGGCGACATTGTGGGGTGGCAGATTATGGGTTAATAAGTGTAATGTAGATGTCGGCGATGTCAGGGGCAGCAGATTAGGGGTTAATAAGTGTAGGTAGGTTGCGGCAACGTTGGGGGGCGGCAGATTAGGGGTTAATAAGTATAGGTAGGTGGCGGCGACATTTAAGCGGCAGATTAGGGGTTAATAAGTGTAATGTAGGTGTTGCGATGTCGGGGACGGCAGTTTAGGGGTGTTTAGACTCAGGGTTTATGTTAGGGTGTTAGGTGTAAACATACATTTTGTTTCCCCATAGACATCAATGGGGCTGCGTTATGGAGCTTTACGCTCCTTTATTACAGGTGGCTTTTTTTAGCCGGCTCTCTCCATTGATGTTTATGGGGAAATCGCGCACGAGCACGTAACAGCAGCTCAAAGGTATTTGTGTGCAGTATGGAGCTCAACGTAGCCATATCGCCCGCAAACACTGGGTTTTTGCAAACCTGTAATAGCAGAGCTATTAAAGGTGAGCGGTGACAATAACTTGCAAGTTATTAGCGAGCCACTCATAACGAGTTGTGCGGTAACAGGGGTGCGGTGCTAACTTGCAGTTTATTCTCACCGCTCACTTACCTGCAGCGCTGGTATTACGGGTTTTTATCAACCCGGCGTTAACAGGCAAGAAGTGAGCGTAGAGCAAAATTGCGCTCCACAATGCACTCCAATACTAGCGCTGCTTAAGTGAGCGGTGAGCTGGTTATACGTGCTCGTGCACGATTTCCCCATAGACATCAATAGGGAGAGCCGGCTGAGAAAAAGTCTAACACCTGCAAAGCTCAGTAACACAGCCCCATTGATTCCTATGGGGAAACACATTTTATGTTTACACCTAACACCCTAACATGAACCCCGAGTCTAAACACCCCTAATCTTACACTTATTAACCCCTAATCTGCTGCCCCCAACATCGCTGACATCTGCATTATACTTATTAACCCCTAATCATCGGCTCCGGACATCGCCAACACCTACATTATACTTATTAACCCCTAATCTGCCACCCCCAATGTCGCTGCCACTATTCTAAATTTATTAAACCCTAAACCTAAGTCTAACCCTAACACCCACTAACAAATATAATTTAAATAAATCTAAATAAAATTACTATCATTAACTAAATTATTCCTATTTAAAACTAAATACTTACCTATAAAATAAACCCTAAGCTAGCTACAATATAACTAATAGTTACATTGTAGCTATTTTAGGATTTATTTTTATTTTACAGGCAAGTTTGTATTTATTTTAACTAGGTAGAATTGTAACTAAATAGTTATTAACTATTTAATAACTACTTAGATAAAATAAATACAAATTTACCTGTAAAATAAAACCTAACCTAAGTTACACTAACACCTAACACTACACTACAATTAAATCAATTCCCTAAATTAAATACAATTACATAAATTAAATACAATTAGCTAAATAACAAAAAACCCACTAAATTACAGAAAATAAAAAACAAATTACAAGATCTAAACTAATTACACCTAATGAGTCCTCAGGTGTATATAAAGAGCTTTTGACACCTTTATCGTTAGTCCATGAATAAGGCAGGGGGCTGCCGAAACGCGTAGGCCCTTTCTTTCACTTGTCAATAAGGGAATAAGCTTTTATGCTTTTTATCGTGTGTTTCCAATAAAGAACTTTACTTTATGCCTTGAGGCTTGCTGGTCATCTTTGTTGCTGTTACCTATCATTCCTATTACCAGCATACCTCGGCGTAAGTTCTAGCCAGCAGTGCGTACCGATTGGTTTGGCTAAGGGAGGATCCGGATTGGCCGATTGAAGGTGCTGCCATCGACGTTGGATTGCACTCACCCACGGCCGGAAGCTCTTTGCAGGTGTAGTGTGTGCTGGAGGCGTGAACAGAGATACGCTCGAAGAAGGAGCAGAGTGATCCCTCAGCAACGCTGAAGTGGAGCCTCGCACACTTGAACTACTAATTGACAGAGGCCGTTTTTGGGTGAGTCCTAATATGAACTTTTAGCTCATTACTGTTTGCGGCTGATTGAATTATAGCTAGTGTTGGAGGGACTGGCAGAGTCACGCTCGATACTAGAGCCGAATCGGACCTGCAACCGCTGATGTGGAGTCCCACGCGCTGTACTTACTAGCTATAGGCCAATCTGACAATCTTTCTCCCTTCTATAAACATTACTTGCCGCTGTTAGTCTTGAGCTGTTAGAGGGGACGTACGATTGTTAGGTTTAAAGGGTTAATAAATTTAGAATAGTGGCGGCGACATTGGGGACGGCAGATTAGGGGTTAATAAGTATAATGTAGGTGGCGGCGATGTCCGGAGTGGCAGATTAGTGGTTAATAAGTATAATGTATGTGGCGGTGATGTTAGAGGCGGCAGATTAGGGATTAATATTATTTAACTAGTGTTTGCGAGGCGGGAGTGCGGTGGTTCAGGGGTTAATATGTTTATTCTAGTACTGGTGATGTCCGGAGCGGCAGATTAGAGGTTAATAATTTTATTTTAATGTTTTCAATGCGGTTTAGGGGTTAATAGGTAGTTTATGGGTGTTAGTGTACTTTTTAGCACTTTAGTTATGAGTTTTATGCTACAGCTTTGTAGCGTAAAACTCATAACTACTGACCTTAAAATGCATTAGGAATCTTGGTGGTAGAGGGTGTACCGCTCACTTTTTGGCCTCCCAGGACAAACTCGTAATACCGGCGCTATGGAAGTCCCATAGAAAAAAGCCTTTACGAAATTTACGTAAGTTGATTTGCGTAAGTTGAGGTCAAAAAAGTGTGCGGTACACCTATACCTGCAAGACTCGTAATACCAGCGGACGTAAAAAAGCAGCATTAGGACCTGATAATGCTGTTTTTTTACCTTAACGCAAAACTCGTAATCTAGCCGATTGCTAGCATAAAACATGATAAATAAATGCCACATAATTGAGATGAAGAAATAACAACAGCTTAAAAAATGAAAAGAACACACTTAACTTTGTAGAATTGTGTTACAGGTTATCATAGTTTCTACAGTAACAACAGAGTCAGGAACAGAATGAGACATCTCATAAAATGTAACAGAAAAAGAAAAATAACATTAGGCAAAACATTCAATTTCCACAATGTAACAGTTTCAATAGAGACAAACAAAAGCAGGCATAATAGCTTTCAATGTTCATGAAAACAGTGAGCAATAGAGGGAGAGGGGTAAAATAACTAAAATTTGGTGCCAAGACTGACGCATTACGCAAAAAGAAGCTAAAGATTTTTGGCGCAAAACTAACACCAGGAAATGACGCAACTCGCGTCATAACAAATGCGATTTTGCACCAAAACAAATTCAAAGACGCATCTTCGCGCAAAAAAATTTTTGCACCAAGAATGACGCAATAAAAAAACAGCATTTTGCCCCCTCGCAAGCCTAGATTTGCCTGTGAAAAAATTAAAGTCAAATTAGAAAAAGACTGAACCCAGGTAAGAAAAAAGTTAAATAAACTTCCCAAACATTATTCCTATACTGAAACTGTTTAGACTGCAAAGGGAAATAGACATAGACCTGACTCATGGCAAATATAAGTAAATACATATATTTAAATCTTTATATTAATACATAAAGCGCCAAACCATAGCTGAGAGTGTCTTAAATAATGATACATACTTACCGAAAGACACCCATCCACATATAGCAGATAGCCAAACCAGTACTAAAAACTATCAGCAGAGGAAATGGTATATAAAAGTATATTGTCAACTTGAAAAGGGAGGTAGAAGATGAATCCCTACGACAACGATAACAGAGAACCCTTGAAAAGATTTCCCGCGAGGAAAACCATAAAAACAATAGGATACTCTCTTCACATCCCTCTGACAAACACTGTACTCTGAGAGGAATTGGGCTTCAGAATGCTTTGAAGCGCTTGTCATAGAAGAAATCATAAAAAACTAGCACAAACTTACTTCACCACCTCCATAGGGGGCAAAGTTTGTAAAACTGAATTGTGGGTGTGGTGAGGGGTGTATTTATAGGCATTTTGAGGTTTGGGAACCTTTTTCCCCTCCTGGTAAGATTGTTTATCCCATACGTCACTAGCTCATGGACTCTTGCCAATTACATGAAAGAAATATCTATTTAGCCAATCACAAGAGACAAATATGTGCAGGCACCAACTAGCAGCAGCTCCCACTAGTGTATGATATGTGCATATTCATTTAAAAGTGTCTTAAAATGACGCTCTATCTGAATCATGCAAGTTTAATTTTGACTTTCCAATCCCTTTAAACTTGATTAAAAGCTACCCTATGCTTTATACCTTCATTTATTTTTAGGTTTTTGTGTCATTCTGACATATAAAGCAGAATTATACACAACAGAAATTGCAGACTGTCTTATTGATAATAAAGATCATATACATTTGAAATTATGTCTTGTATGAGTGTAGGAATATTACAACAGTATTGAGTAGTAATATAGTCTCTGAAAAAGCTCACATACATTAACCAAACATTTATCAGAAATTTAAAGACATAGGGGTAGATTTACCAAAGGTAAAGTGGACATGATTCGCTATAACGAATCATGTCCGGTCATGTCTAGTGAAATGCTTGTGCAATGCAGCCCCTTGATCACTGGCTGCCAATCGGCCACTAGCAGGGGCCGTCAATCATCCCTATCGTAGCGAATCGGAATGATTTCTGTCCGCCATCTAAAAGGTGACGGAGAAGTTAAGGAGCAGCTCCCTGCTGGCGGGCGATTGGCAGCGAGTCTGCAGGGGGCGGCGTTGCACCAGCAGTTCTTGTGAGCTGCTGGTGCAATGCTGAATACTGAGAGCGTATTGCTCTCCGCATTCAGCGAGGTCTTGCGGACCTGATCCGCACTGTCGGATCAGTTCCGCAAGACCTTTGTTAAATTGGCCTCTTAGGGTCCAATGATCTCAAGCTCTCCACACCAGCAAGATTATCTAAAAAGTCTCGCCAGAGTTGTGAGGTCCCTCAAATAATATTAGAAAGGCAGAATTTATACTGATAAATATTTATCTAGATATGCAGGCTTCTGGGTGTGGAGAGAGATCTATATTACCATTTAATGCTTCAAAACAGCCCCCAAAGTTTTTGCATGATTTCTGTCCATGCCAGCAAGTCTTTAATAATGAGACCCTTCTTAAAGACCACAATGAAAAATTAACATTTTATTATCTCTCTGTCCCCCCACCCACTGGGAGCATGATTACTTCTAAGCCTCCGTGTTTATATAGCCTTTTTAAAAACCAGTACTTAAAGGGACAGTCAACACCAACATTTTTATTGTTTAAAAAGATAGATAAGATAATCCCTTTATTACCAATTCCCCAGTTTTGCATAACCAACACAGTTATAATAATACACGTTATACCTCTGTGATTATCTTGTATCTATGCCTCTGCAAACTGCCCCCTAATTTCAGTTATTTTGACAGACTTGCATTTTAGCCAATCAGTGCTTACTCCTAGGTAACTTCCCATGTGTGAGCTCAATGTTATCTATATGACACACATGAACTAATGGCCTCTAGTGGTGAAAAACTGTCAAAATGCCTTCAGATTAGAGGTGGCCTTCAAGATCTAAGAAACTAGCTTATGAGCCTACCTAGGTTTAGCTTTCAACTAGGAATACCAAGAGGACAAAGCAAAATTTATTTTGGACTTGACTGTCCCTTTAAGTATTTACATATTCAATATGAGAGGGGATAAAACAGACATAATCAGCTATTTCAAATGTCAAAATAAAGGTAAAGTAACTGTTTGTAAACAATTTAATACATTCCAACAGGTAAAATGGATCACTGGGAACACATCAAAGGGGAGAGAAAAAACACAGTACACCCATATCAAAAGTCATATTTTTTTGAGCTAAAGGTTTGAACTGTTCTTCAATTAGCGCTCTTGCTACAACAAAAGTGCCTAAACGCGATAGCGCAGATTTAAGAACAGTTCAAACCTTCATAAAGGGGAGAGTCTACCATCACGTTAATGAACACTTAGGGGCCTATCTATCAAGCTCCGAATGGAGCTTGATGCCCCGTGTTTCTGACGAGCCTGTAAGTTATGAAGCAGCGGTCAGGTTGATTGACACCTCCCTGCTGGCGGCCCATTGGCCGCGAGCATGCAGGGGGCGGCAATGCTGAATACGGAGAGCGTATTGCTCTCCGTATTCAGCGAGGTCTGGCGGACCTGATCTGCACTGTCCGCCAGACTTTGTTAAATAGAGGCCATAGAGTGTTAGAATACTTTTGAAATATACCTATTTACCAGTCTTAAAAGGTATCAATGTATAAAGACTGACCAGGTATGCAACCAGATCTGAGTATAAGACAAAACTAGATCTTTATGCTGATCTTTTGGAATTCAGTTTATCTACACATATCACCAACATATATACAGTAAGTGCTGATGCTAATAATCTAATTTATGGTCCAGATAAAATGAGTCACTTGTCATAATAGTTTACTTTTTATAAAGATACAAATAATATAAAAAGAAGAAAAAAAATGCACCCTGCTATCATATACAATATTTACAAAAGCTGTTATATATATGTAATTGTGTTACAGAATGCATTGCTTGATAAGTTGCATATTTATCTTTAATATTAACAATGCTCTATTTAAAAAAAATTGTATTTGATTACAGGCTCAGCATTTTGATTTTAAACTAATTACCATCTTTTAATATGTGTTTAAAAAAGTTTAAATGTGTTGTCAAATTTGCACTTTTCAAACACCCCCATTCTGCTCCAAATGAGGATATGGTCACTGATTGGTGTATAGTATACGTATGTATGTCTGCTTCTCATTTGCTCAACAGTTGTATCCTCATCTAGACTGTCACATAAACAGAACTTTTTTTGTGAAAGTAATTTGTTTAAAATTAAAATATTACACTAAAATGTTCCTTTAATATTCTTAAGGAGAACTAGACATGAACATATTGCAATGGTCCCATAATACATACATGATCCCTTCTATCACTCCCAAAGTAAGATCTCTGATATTGATTTTATTATTATTTATTAGAGAATATTAAATACAGCCTATTATTCCTTTTCTTTCTTTCTTTTTTCAAGACCATTAGTTTCTTACTGCTTACAGCTCCCAGCAGCCACAATAGCACACAATAAATCAATTTATCAAGCTCTTCTCCTCCCTATGACTGCAGGTTCTCACAAGAGAACCTGCAATCAGTATTTATCAAGCAGCGGCCATGAGAACGCTGCTTCCCTACCATAATCTGCACCTCTTAGGGGGAGAATATCAATCTCCCTGGGTCTTGTCCGACTGTGGAGATTGATAGCTCCTGCCCGCATGTTAATGGATATGCACGGGCAAGGGGCGGGATTGCACGCTAGTGCAAAATAGCGCTCTTGTGCAATGTAAAATTCCTGCAGCAGATTGCTGCCCACCAGAGGAGAACTGGGGCGGGCAGGGGTGAATATGTACGCCTCTGTCCGCCTATGATTGATAAATCGAGCCCATTGACTAACTTGCCTTCTCCCCATCCATATATTGAAGCCCATTTATCAAGCTCCGTATGGAGCTTGTGGGCCCGTGTTTTTGGCGAGTCTTCAGACTTGCCAGAAACAGCAGTTATGAGGCAGCGGTCAAAAGACCGCTGCTCCATAACCCTGTCCGCCTGCTCTGAGCAGGCAGACAGGAATCCTCACAATTCAACCCGATTGAGTACGATCGGGTTGATTGACACCTCCCTGCTGGCAGCCAATTGGCTGCAAGTCTGCAGGGGGGTGGCGTTGCACCAGCAGCTCTTGTGAGCTGCTGGTGCAATGTTGAATACGGAGAGCGCACTGTCGGATCAGGTCCGCAAGACCTTTGATACATAGGCCTCATTGTGTAAAACTAGAATCCAAACCCCACAACCTTTTGCAGCATATTTTTAAAAGGACTATATATCATTCCAAGCTGCTTATACTCAACACATGATCATGTGATGTTATAATGAAGTATGACATATACCTCCACCTTTGCCCACCTGCATGACTCATTCATAAAACTGATAGCTGGAGAGAAGCTTGTCCTCCTTCTCAGAGCCTTGCTCTTTCTTATCCCAATCGGGAGGATCCAATGTATATATTTATGGGTCCCTTAAAAAAAATATTCTCATTCAAAACATTTGTAATAGCAGTATTTTGGTTTTTTAATTTTGTTTCAAGAAAATTTGTAAAATGTGTTAACTTTGAGTAAAAATTTTTTTTTTATATATATATATATATATATATATATATATATATATATATAGGTCATGCATTCAGAATAGGGTCGCCATCTTTTTCTCTCAACAATTTCCAAAACACTTAAGTGTATAATGGAAGTGATCATTGGTGTGACCCACTCATTATGCATGTACAGTAGTAGAGCGCAATGTTCATGCTAGTACACTCTTGCACTCAATACATTCCCCGTCCTAATGAAGATCTGTGTGGCTGCATCTGTCATACATTTTTTCTGCTCTCAACATTGCAAGAACATGATGCAGCTGCACAATATGCTGCTAACACCCACCACTATCCTCAGCAGTGTGCAGACATTAACTGCAGCGGCACCTGTTGCTTTCTATAGCTTCACAAGCTTGATATTGGGTGCACATGATGATTCCTGCCCTACAAGCACACCGACTGGCTGCACCTGATAATCTCTATAGTATATCTATATATATCTCTAGTCTGTAGCTGCCCATGCCTCCATCTCTCTGTCTTTCTCCCCATTGAAAGGATGACTCAATTTTAAGAAATGTCCAGGTGAAACTGAGACAGGTGTCAAACCCCAATTGGAAAGGTTGAACTCCCACGATTAAAGCCAATACAGTGCCAACATTTGGTTCTTGTTTGCAAACAAAACAAAAAATATTTTCAGTATGGAGTGAGTCATTCATCTCTTTCATAATGATATACAAATATGTACTGAATGATAGAAAATAAATTGCCAATATATACAACTCACATATTTTATCTACCTCTCCTTTCAAAGCTGCAGTATTGTGATATCAAAAAATATTTCCATGCCTTGTATAAACAAATCTATGATGTCTAGAATGTAAGGTGATTTCAGACTCTCTCTGTTTATTTATAAATAGCATAACAATTACTACTTACGGATGAGATTTGAAATGAACCTAACTACTTAAAAAATATATTTATTATGCTGCAAATAATCTGCAATGTTTACTCACAGATTCAAATGTCAACTGTTGTTTGTGGTTCCAAAATTAATTTATTCATCATAATTAAAGAACAGTTATCATTGGGACACCAATATTAATCTGGAATGCTTGAAAAATGGGAAGGTATATTAGACATGGATTGTACAATAGCATACTGAGGCCTAGATTTGGAGTTCGGCGGTAAAAGGGCTGTTAACGCTCCGCGGGCTTTTTTCTGGCCGCACCATAAATTTAACTCTGGTATCGAGAGTTTAAACAAATGCTGCGTTAGGCTCCAAAAAAGGAGCGTAGAGCATTTTTACCGCAAATGCAACTCTCGATACCAGAGTTGCTTACGGACGCGGCCGGCCTCAAAAACGTGCTCGTGCACGATTCTCCCATAGGAAACAATGGGACTGTTTGAGCTGAAAAAAAACCTAACACCTGCAAAAAAGCAGCGTTCAGCTCCTAACGCAGCCCCATTGTTTCCTATGGGGAAACACTTCCTACGTCTGCACCTAACACTCTAACATGTACCCAGAGTCTAAACACCCCTAACCTTACACTTATTAACCCCTAATCTGCCGCCCCCGCTATCGCTGACACCTGCATATTTTTTTTAACCCCTAATCTGCCGCTCCGTAAACCGCCGCAACCTACGTTATCCCTATGTACCCCTAATCTGCTGCCCTAACATCGCCGACCCCTATATTATATTTATTAACCCCTAATCTGCCCCCCTCAACGTCGCCGACACCTGCCTACACTTATTAACTCCTAATCTGCCGAGCGGACCTGAGCGCTACTATAATAAAGTTATTAACCCCTAATCCGCCTCACTAACCCTATCATAAATAGTATTAACCCCTAATCTGCCCTCCCTAACATCGCCGACACCTAACTTCAATTATTAACCCCTAATCTGCCGAGCGGACCTCACCGCTACTATAATAAATGTATTAACCCCTAAAGCTAAGTCTAACCCTAACACTAACACCCCCCTAAATTAAATATAATTTTAATCTAACGAAATAAATTAACTCTTATTAAATAACTTATTCCTATTTAAAGCTAAATACTTACCTGTAAAATAAATCCTAATATAGCTACAATATAAATTATAATTATATTATAGCTATTTTAGGATTAATATTTATTTTACAGGCAACTTTTTAATTATTTTAACCAGGTACAATAGCTATTAAATAGTTAAGAACTATTTAATAGTTACCTAGTTAAAATAATAACAAATTTACCTGTAAAATAAATCCTAACCTAAGTTACAATTAAACCTAACACTACCCTATCAATAAATTAATTAAATAAACTACCTACAATTACCTACAATTAACCTAACACTACACTATCAATAAATTAATTAAACACAATTGCTACAAATAAATACAATTAAATAAACTAGCTAAAGTACAAAAAATAAAAAAGAACTAAGTTACAAAAAATAATAAAATATTTACAAACATAAGAAAAATATTACAACAATTTTAAACTAATTACACCTACTCTAAGCCCCCTAATAAAATAACAAAGACCCCCAAAATAAAAAATTCCCTACCCTACTCTAAATTAAAAAAGTTACAAGCTCTTTTACCTTACCAGCCCTGAACAGGGCCCTTTGCGGGGCATGCCCCAAGGATTTCAGCTCTTTTGCCTGTAAAAAAAAACATACCATACCCCCCCCAACATTACAACCCACCACCCACATACCCCTAATCTAACCCAAACCCCCCTTAAATAAACCTAACACTAAGCCCCTGAAGATCTTCCTACCTTGTCTTCACCATACCAGGTTCACCGATCCGTCCTGGCTCCAACATCTTCATCCAACCCAAGCGGGGGTTGGCGATCCATCATCCGGTGCTGAAGAGGTCCAGAAGAGGCTCCAAAGTCTTCCTCCTATCCGGCAAGAAGAGGACATCCGGACCGGCAAACATCTTCTCCAAGCGGCATCTTCAATCTTCTTCCATCCGGTGCGGAGCGGGTCCATCTTGAAGCAGGCGACGCGGATCCATCCTCTTCTTCCGTTGTCTCCCGACGAATGACGGTTCCTTTAAGGGACGTCATCCAAGATGGCGTCCCTCGAATTCCGATTGGCTGATAGGATTCTATCAGCCAATCGGAATTAAGGTAGGAATTTTCTGATTGGCTGATGGAATCAGCCAATCAGAATCAAGTTCAATCCGATTGGCTGATCCAATCAGCCAATCAGATTGAGCTCGCATTCTATTGGCTGTTCCGATCAGCCAATAGAATGCGAGCTCAATCTGATTGGCTGATTGGATCAGCCAATCGGATTGAACTTGATTCTGATTGGCTGATTCCATCAGCCAATCAGAAAATTCCTACCTTAATTCCGATTGGCTGATAGAATCCTATCAGCCAATCGGAATTCGAGGGACGCCATCTTGGATGACGTCCCTTAAAGGAACCGTCATTCGTCGGGAGACAACGGAAGAAGAGGATGGATCCGCGTCGCCTGCTTCAAGATGGACCCGCTCCGCACCGGATGGAAGAAGATTGAAGATGCCGCTTGGAGAAGATGTTTGCTGGTCCGGATGTCCTCTTCTTGCCGGATAGGAGGAAGACTTTGGAGCCTCTTCTGGACCTCTTCAGCACCGGATGATGGATCGCCAACCCCCGCTTGGGTTGGATGAAGATGTTGGAGCCAGGACGGATCGGTGAACCTGGTATGGTGAAGACAAGGTAGGAAGATCTTCAGGGGCTTAGTGTTAGGTTTATTTAAGGGGGGTTTGGGTTAGATTAGGGGTATGTGGGTGGTGGGTTGTAATGTTGGGGGGGGGTATGGTATGTTTTTTTTTACAGGCAAAAGAGCTTAAATCCTTGGGGCATGCCCCGCAAAGGGCCCTGTTCAGGGCTGGTAAGGTAAAAGAGCTTGTAACTTTTTTAATTTAGAATAGGGTAGGGAATTTTTTATTTTGGGGGTCTTTGTTATTTTATTAGGGGGCTTAGAGTAGGTGTAATTAGTTTAAAATTGTTGTAATATTTTTCTTATGTTTGTAAATATTTTATTATTTTTTGTAACTTAGTTCTTTTTTATTTTTTGTACTTTAGCTAGTTTATTTAATTGTATTTATTTGTAGCAATTGTGTTTAATTAATTTATTGATAGTGTAGTGTTAGGTTAATTGTAGGTAATTGTAGGTAGTTTATTTAATTAATTTATTGATAGGGTAGTGTTAGGTTTAATTATATCTTAGGTTAGGATTTATTTTACAGGTAAATTTGTTATTATTTTAACTAGGTAACTATTAAATAGTTCTTAACTATTTAATAGCTATTGTACCTAGTTAAAATAAATACCAAGTTGCCTGTAAAATAAATATTAATCCTAAAATAGCTATAATATAATTATAATTTATATTGTAGCTATATTAGGATTTATTTTACAGGTAAGTATTTAGCTTTAAATAGGAATCATTTATTTAATAAGAGTTAATTTATTTCGTTAGATTAAAATTATATTTAAGTTAGGGGGGTGTTAGTGTTAGACTTAGCTTTAAGGGTTAATCAATTTATTAGAATAGCGGTGAGCTCCGGTCGTCAGATTAGGGGTTAATAATTGAAGTTAGGTGTCGGCGATGTTAGGGAGGGCAGATTAGGGGTTAATACTATTTATGATAGGGTTAGTGAGGCGGGTTAGGGGTTAATAACTTTATTATAGTAGCGCTAAGGTCCGCTCGGCAGATTAGGGGTTAATAAGTGTAGGCAGGTGTCGGCGACGTTGAGGGGGGCAGATTAGGGGTTAATAAATATAATATAGGGGTCGGCGGTGTTAGGGGTAGCAGATTAGGGGTACATAGGGATAACGTAGGTGGCGGCGGTTTACGGTCGGAAGATTAGGGGTTAATTAGTTTAAGTAGCTGGCGGCGACGTTGTGGGGGGCAGGTTAGGGGTTAATAAATGTAATACAGGGGTCGGCGGGGTTAGGGGCAGCAGATTAGGGGTACATAAGTATAACGTAGGTGGCGGTCGGCAGATTAGGGGTTAAAAATTTAAATCGAGTGGCGGCGATGTGGGGGGAGCTCGGTTTAGGGGTACATAGGTAGTTTATGGGTGTTAGTGTACTTTAGGGTACAGTAGTTAAGAGCTTTATGAACCGGCGTTAGCCAGAAAGCTCTTAACTACTGCTATTTTCAGGCGGCTGGAATTTTGTCGTTAGAGCTCTAACGCTCACTTCAGAAACGACTCTAAATACCGGCGTTAGAAAGATCCCATTGAAAAGATAGGATACGCAAATGGCGTAGGGGGATCTGCGGTATGGAAAAGTCGCGGCTGAAAAGTGAGCGTTAGACCCTTTAATCACTGACTCCAAATACCGGCGGTAGCCTAAAACCAGCGTTAGGAGCCTCTAACGCTGGTTTTGACGGCTACCGCCGAACTCCAAATCTAGGCCTGAGTTTGTTCATTTTTGTGTTGTGCATTTACAGAATAGATAAGATACTGAAAAAGAGACCATATTCCTAGAAAAACTTTAAGAAAATCAGCCTTTGATGAAATCAAATTGTGTTAAACACTTTCAGCTATACATCATGAATAGGTAATTTTCATTACTTGTTTTACTAACCTTAGAGAATTCACATCCATGCACAAAATGAAATGAAATGCACTATAATTGACTCCTTTTGTGTTTTTGAAATAAATACAAACTATTCCTAAAAAAATGGTGCGTGATCTGTGTTTTGTTTAGAAAAAAATGCATATTCTCCTTCAAACCGGAATTGCGACCAGTCACCCAGATGTCAAAATAATTTTCTATAAAACATTCAAAGAACACCAAACCATTTGTGATATTGTTAATGATCATAAGGGCCAGATTACAAGTGGAGCAATATTTGCGCTCCACTATGTAATACCAGCATACGCTTCTATAGGCTCTTATGGGAGCCTCGTTCTGAGGCATGAGCACTAGCGCTGCAAAGGGGGTTATTCACGCAGCGATGCGCAGCTATTTAAAAAATGTTTTATCTTAATAGAATGCCTTTTAGGGTTTCTAGAGTACACTTTAAATCCATTCATCCATATGTTGTGTTTTTATGTGTAGAATTCTTGATGTATCAATTTCTGTAGAATACAAGTGGAGTGCTAATTTATCATGTGCCTACAAATGGCAGTAGCAATTAGCGCTCAGAAAATTAACCAGAGGTCAGCACTTAGCAGTTTTGGGGGCTAAATTTGGTGGCTGTTAGAAAAAATACGGCACTGAAAAGTGCCTTTACATTGCGGTCTATGGGAACTGTGTGTTCCCTGAAAATATATATGTATATGCTTATATTCATTTATATTTGTGTTAATATGTTGATATACACATATTAACACATAAATATATATGTATATATTCATATAATATATATTTTAAATAGCTGCCCATCGCTGCATGACTAAACCCCTTTGCAGCGCTAGTTCTCAAGTTATGGTTATTTTAAATTTGAAACTAACAGGAAATTTATGTTTGTGCGCAGTTAGTCTATATGAGACACTTTTTCACAGGCTTATGAGAACAAGTAGCATAGCATTGGATGTGTAAGATGAGGTATTTGCAGCAGAAATAGCAAGATTCTTAAGACATTTTACAGATCGCTAGTTAGGCCTGATCTCGAGTATTGTGTACAGTTCTAGAGGCCTAAACTGGAATCTGTTCAAAGGAGGGCTACTAAATTTGTACATGGTCTAAAACAGATCTCAAACTAGCGGTGTGTGAACCACATGAAACCATCTACACTAGTTTTTGTGGCCCCTGGGAAACACGTTAAATTTTTTGTAACCAAATAAAAAATCTGAGCTAAAAATGTGTTCTTTGCAGTTTCGGTGATTGGGCAAACAAGGGGGTCACCACTCAAAAGTGCCTTTAGAGGGTACCTCACAAACGTACCTAAATCTGTCCCGATGCCCCAAGACATCTATATGAAATATATAATTATTTGTGTTTCATAACTATAAAATTAATATACACCCTTAAAATATTGATCTACAGCCCCCATGTTGTCTAAATAAAAGTTACAAAGACCCAGTGACTTAAATATGTATAACAAACATTTCTATCATATCTCTAAGTGCATTGATGAATTTAATAAAGCTAAGACAAAGTGTTTATCACAAAAAACAAATAGCACCACCAAAACAAGGGTTCATATCATCAAATTGAAGGCTAGCATGTTCAAGAGTACTTTGCAGAAAGGATGGTTAATTTATGGGATAAACTTACATTAGAGCTGGTAAAGTCAAATACCAATGCCTGAGATAAGCATAAGGCTGTCCTAGAAACTAATTAGACAGTGATTTGTTATATAAATGAATGTTTAATATGGCGGCGGGTTCAGGCATTCATTGTCTTTGTGGCACCATTTTATTTCTTTGAAATCGCAACACACAAAGATCAGGATTTGCACAGATCACAGAATGCATGTCTACTAATTATAAGGAATGTGCTCAGACTTATTGGGACAATGGTTCTCATTTGCTGTCAAATATATGTTTCTATATAGGAAAGGCCCACCACCAGAAGCATAAAACAAAAAGTGTTTCCCCCCCAAAAAAATGATTTTAAAAAGCCTTATTTTAGATGCAACAAAAAGAACATGTATTGGCCATTTATTTATTAATGGTATGATTGTTCAATAATAAAAATCCAATAAGCCATAATTTAAAATTGTTCACATTTCCTTAATTAACAAAACAATCTCCCATACCACCAATATTCATCAATTACCAATATGCTGTAAATAAATATTCAGCTATGACCAAAGTTTATAAAAAAATTGAGTAATTTCCAAATCCTTAGTTCAGTAAAGGGATAGTAAAGTCCAATTTAAACTTTCATGTTTCAGATAGGGCATGTCATTTTAAACAACTTTCTAATTCAATTTTATCATATTTGATGACCAAAACTTATAAAATAACTTTTTTACCAGCTGGAGTGTATTCAATCATTTAGAAATAGCTCCTTTGGGAAAGGTTGACCAGCGCAGACTTAGATGGGTCAGAAGCCTTATCCACCAAATGTATAGATTTCTTCTTACGCTTGCCTAAAGAAGGGAATGCTGACAAAACAGCTGAGACTGCAGAAGTAAAATCCCCAGGTAAATAAACACCCCAGGTGGTTGAGAGGACACAGAAGACACAGTATGAGACACAATTAAAGCTTGGGATGTCTGAGGGGAAAGCTGAGGCATGTCACGCACAGCATTATCCTGAGAGAACAGGTCCCACTAGTAATGACAATAACGATGTACAATGTCAAAATGTAAACATAAATTTTTTTAAATATTAAATATAATATTTAGTAGGGAGAAAAAGATAAAAAAAATTAGAGCTCAACTTCAGAACTTCAGAGAGGGCTGAGTGGTCTCCATTCCATTGTCAGAGCAAGCATAACTATAGAGGTCTTAGATGGAAATGAAAACAAGGACAAAAAGCCATTGAAACAACCATTAGACCAATCACTTCCACACACTCAGCCACTGATGGATGAATAGAGGACTGAAGTAAAATACAAGACTTATGGCTAGATTTAGAGTTTTGTCGGTAACGACCCGCGTAGCTAACGCTGGCTTTTTTTCTGGCCGCTTCTTTAAAATAACTCTGGTATTGAGAGTCCATATAATGTCAGCGTTAGGCTCCAAAAAAGGAGCGTAGAGCATATTTAACGCAAATGCAACTCTCGATACCAGAGTTGCTTACGGACGCGGCCAGCCTCAAAAACGTGCTTGTGCACGATTCCCCCATAGGAAACAATGGGGCTGTTTGAGCTGAAAAAAAACCTAACACCTGCAAAAAAGCCGCGTTCAGCTCCTAACGCAGCCCCATTGTTTGCTATGGGGAAACACTTCCTACGTCTGCGCCTAACACTCTAACATGTACCCCGAGTCTAAACACCCCTAACCTTACACTTATTAACCCCTAATCTGCCGTCCCCGCTATCGCTGACCCCTGCATATTATTATTAACCCCTAATCTGCCGCTCCGTAAACCGCCGCTACTTACATTATCCCTATGTACCCCTAATCTGCTGCCCTAACATCGCCGACCCCTATATTATATTTATTAACCCCACAACGTCGCCTCCACCTGCCTACACTCTTATTAACCCCTAATCTGCCAACCGGACCGCACCGCTATTATTATAAAGTTATTAAACCCCTAATCCGCCTCACTAACCCTATCATAAATAGTATTAACCCCTAATCTGCCCTCCCTAACATCGCCGACACCTAACTTCAATTATTAACCCCTAATCTGCTGACTGGAGCTCACCGCTATTCTAATAAATGTATTAACCCCTAAAGCTAAGTCTAACCCTAACACTAACACCCCCCTAAATTAAATATAATTTTAATCTAACGAAATTAATTAACTCTTATGAAATAAATTATTCCTATTTAAAGCTAAATACTTACCTGTAAAATAAATCCTAATATAGCTGCAATATAAATTATAATTATATTATAGCTATTTTAGGATTAATATTTATTTTACAGGTAACTTTGTATTTATTTTAACCAGGTACAATAGCTATTAAATACAATTAAACCTAACACTACACTATCAATAAATTAATTAAATAAAATACCTACAATTACCTACAATTAAAACTAACACTACACTATCAATAAATTAATTAAATACAATACCTACAAATAACTACAATGAAATAAACTAACTAAAGTACAAAAAATAAAAAAGAACTAAGTTACAAAAAATAAAAAAATATTTACAAACATAAGAAAAATATTACAACAATTTTAAACTAATTACACCTACTCTAAGCCCCCTAATAAAATAACAAAGACCCCCAAAATAAAAAAATGCCCTACCCAATTCTAGATTACTAAAGTTCAAAGCTCTTTTACCTTACCAGCCCTGAACAGGGCCCTTTGCGGGGCATGCCCCAAGAAGTTCAGCTCCTTTGCCTGTAAAAAAAAAACATACAATACCCCCCCCAACATTACAACCCACCACCCACATACCCCTAATCTAACCCAAACCCCCCATAAATAAACCTAACAACTTGATTCTGATTGGCTGATTCCATCAGCCAATCAGAATATTCCTACCTTAATTCCGATTGGCTGATAGAATCCTATCAGCCAATCGGAATTCGAGGGACGCCATCTTGGATGACGTCATTTAAAGGAACCGTCATTCGTCGTTCAGTCGTCGGCCAGGATGGATGTTCCGCGTCGGAGGTCTTCAGGATGCTGCCGCTCCGCTCCGGATGGATGACGATAGAAGATGCCTCTTGGATGAAGACTTCAATCGGATGGAAGACCTCTTCTTGCTCCGCTTGGATGAAGAATTTGGCTCGGCTGGGTGAAGACGACTCAAGGTAGGGAGATCTTCAGGGGCTTAGTGTTAGGTTTATTTAAGGGGGTTTGGGTTAGATTAGGGGTATGTGGGTGGTGGGTTGTAATGTTGGGGGGGGTATTGTATGGTTTTCTTTTACAGGCGAAAGAGCTGAACTTCTTGGGGCATGCCCCGCAAAGGGCCCTGTTCAGGGCTGGTAAGGTAAAAGAGCTTTGAACTTTAGTAATCTAGAATAGGGTAGGGCATTTTTTTATTTTGGGGGGCTTTGTTATTTTATTAGGGGGCTTAGAGTAGGTGTAATTAGTTTAAAATTGTTGTAATATTTTTCTTATGTTTGTAAATATTTTTCTATTTTTTGTAACTTAGTTCTTTTTTATTTTTTTTTACTTTAGTTAGTTTATTTCATTGTAGTTATTTGTAGGTATTGTATTTAATTAATTTATTGATAGTGTAGTGTTAGTTTTATTTGTAGGTAATTGTAGGTATTTTATTTAATTAATTTATTGATAGTGTAGTGTTAGGTTTAATTGTAACTTAGGTTAGGATTTATTTTACAGGTAAATTTGTAATTATTTTAACTATTTTAGCTATTAAATAGTTCTTAACTATTTAATAGCTATTGTACCTGGTTAAAATAAATACAAAGTTACCTGTAAAATAAATATTAATCCTAAAATAGCTACAATATAATTATAATTTATATTGTAGCTATATTAGGATTTATTTTACAGGTAAGTATTTAGCTTTAAATAGGAATAATTTATTTCATAAGAGTTAATTAATTTCGTTAGATTAAAATTATATTTAATTTAGGGGGGTGTTAGTGTTAGGGTTAGACTTAGCTTTAGGGGTTAATACATTTATTAGAATAGCGGTGAGCTCCAGTCGGCAGATTAGGGGTTAATAATTGAAGTTAGGTGTCGGCGATGTTAGGGAGGGCAGATTAGGGGTTAATACTATTTATTATAGGGTTAGTGAGGCAGATTAGAGGTTAATAACTTTATAATAATAGCGGTGCGGTCCGCTCAGCAGATTAGGGGTTAATAAGTGTAGGCAGGTGGAGGCGACGTTGAGGGGGGCAGATTAGGGGTTAATAAATATAATATAGGGGTCGGCGGTGTTAGGGGCAGCAGATTAGGGGTACATAAGTATAACGTAGGTGGCGGTCGGCAGATTAGGGGTTAAAAAAATTTAATCGAGTGGCGGCGAGGTGGGGGGACCTCGGTTTAGGGGTACATAGGTAGTTTATGGGTGTTAGTGTACTTTAGAGTACAGTAGTTAAGAGCTTTATGAACTACTGACTTTTTTCTGCGGCTGGAGTTTTGTCGTTAGAATTCTAACGCTCACTTCAGACACAACTCTAAATACCGGAGTTAGAAAAATCCCATTGAAAAGATAGGATACGCAATTGACGTAAGGGGATCTGCGGTATGGAAAAGTCGCGGCTGAAAAGTGAGCGTTAGACCCTTTTTATAATGACTCCAAATACCGGAGGTAGCCTAAAACCAGCGTTAGGAGCCTCTAACGCTGGTTTTCACGGCTACCGCCAAACTCCAAATCTAGGCCTTAGATTTTCTGGCATCCGTCAGGAAATCTACATGGAAAAAAACTATGATCGTTCCCAAAAGCATACCTCTGAATGAGATCCTGCTAACTGAAAAGATAGCGTCTGAACCAAGAAGTCATCCAGGTATAGCGCCACCACTATTCCCTGAGATCTAGCCCCCGCCAAAAGGGTCTGAGAACCATGTAAAGATTTGAGGAGCCGTAGCAAGGTCAAAGGAAAATGCCATAAACTAGAAGTGTTTGACTAGAAAGGCAAACCGCAGGACTAGGAAATGTTCCCTGAAAATGTCCTTCAGGTCTATGGAAATCATGAACTGATCCTCTTGATCCAAGAGGAGAATGGACCGAACAGTTTCTATTTCTAAGGATGGAACCTTGTAGTTGACACTTGAGATCCAATATGGGATGGAAAATGTCCTTTATCTTGGGAAACACAAAAAGGTTTGAATAGAATCCTAGACCTTGTTCTGCCACAGAAACAGCAATCACCCTAAGAAAAAAGGTCCCTTATGCAGTTTAAGAAGGCCTCTCTCTTCACCTGGTCTGCATAATTCCACAGCCCAAGGATCTGCTGACTTAGATTAAGAGGAGGGAGTCTTGGATTGCTTCCCTTTATTCCAAGGTTGACCAGATCTCCATGAAGACCTGGATTGCTCTGGCTTGGAAGAGGAAAAATAAGACTTGTCCCAAGAAGTTGCAAAAGGAAGGAAAATTAGAATTCCATTGACCTCAAAATGGCTGTGCGAGACTTCCGGTAGGCGGGATCTGTGGTAAGGCGCGAGTATAGCGCTCGGATCGCAAACAATTCCAAACCGCCAGTTCAAGGCCCTAGGTATTTGCTCAAGCCGGGCAAGAGTGCCACGATCTACAGCGGAGCACCAAGGAAGATCCGATGCCTCTAAGTCCGCCTGGATGGTGTCACCCGAACACAAGGTTTTCATTGGTACTTCACCGGAATCTGTACTCTGCTTCTACCAGCACAGCCCACCGATGGTGGCAGAAGAGAAAGGAAAATCAGCAATTGATTGCCACTATAAAGATAAGTGAATTTTAAAATCTGTTTAAAGCTCATAAGCAAGAGAAACATTTTTTCACTACTAAAGTGTATAGCTATAAAGTCTGGGTGCGATCAGGGTCTTACAGGAGCGTTAGGAGCTGCCTATGAATCCAATGTTTGTGGAAGTTGTATACTGATTTGTAAACAGCCAAGAACTTTTGCGAAGTATAAGGCTGAAAGGATATCTACTTGAGATGTTAAAGCTCAGCAACAGAATGGGGAGAAGCAAAAAGATTGGGAAATAGCTAGAGTGTCTAGCAAATAAGTCTGGGGATAAGATTGGAGATCAAAATATCACCCAGTGAAGATGCGGACATTTTAGAGAGACCCTTTCAAAGAATGAAATAGAAACTGCATGTGTAAAATCTTGTGTTCCCTTTTTGCTGTCTCTATCCTGTATAAAAATCTCATGAGCCAAATCGCAATACCCTAAGGAGGGAGACATTGTTTATTAAATCAGACAGGCACAGTATACACGCCTTACTAAGTCCCAGTGAAGAAGCTTACACTTATTATACAGGGGACTGTTCTGCTATAAATGCATGCAGGAAGAATCATAGCCTGGTCACTACAGGAACTTTTATCGCTCAATGAAGGCAGGGGCAATGCCATACTTGGAACTGTATGATAATATCTATGAGGATAAACATTCTCACTTTTTTCCGGTGAAAAACGCATGATTAACATAGGATAAAAGAGATCCAGGAAAAATAGCTAGTCAGGGTGTCTAGACTGTTAGTCTGGGGATATATTATACAGGGACAATACCTATATAAAGCCGGGATAACCCAGTGAAGATGCTGACACCAGGGTCTGACTAGCGATTTGAGAACTTTAAAACTATGGTCCTAAAAGACTAGTCTGTGAAATGTTAGAATCACTATATATATGCTGATTGAAATATTGTATCCAGTTGTAAAAGGGTTGGAGTAATATAGCACACACTTATAGAAAGGTGAAATGCAGCTCAGTAGAAGATTCAGGGGAAATATATATTAACTCAGATTGAGCGCTGAGTATTATCTTAAGTGGTAACACAGAAGAACCAGTGATAAAAAATCCCATGGGAAAGAGCTAAATATAAGCATACGAGTTAAGCACTGAAATTGGTTTGCTATATTAACAATTCCGTTGGCAAGGAAGTTATATATACAATAATTTCAGTATGTTTTGTATGGTTGTATAGACAGTTAATAATTTATGCAGTAAGATATGTTCTTCCTGAACTGGTCGAACTGACAGTATAAGAAAAGATGGGTAGTTGGAAAATGTCTTAAAAAATCAAGAAAGTGCACATTTCTGGTTATACTGTTATATTCTAGATCTAACCCATTAAATATAGACAACAGGCACTATTGCTATTTGTTTTAGCTTAACAGATACAGTTAAAATGACTATCTTAGTAGCAATAGACGAATATTAAGATTAGATTGTGTTATATTAAATAAGAAAGCAACGGGTAAGCCCGCTAGACTAGTGTAACTGGTATTAACCCTGTTATTGAGATAAAGAAGCGGATATAAATAAGAGCTAAGAGCGGAGGGCAACACAGCTAAAATAGGAGGTTGGTCTAGGTACTAGAGTGGTCTAAGTACATGTGACAGGAAGGGGGAGGGAAAAGAAGGAAAAAAGAAATATTTTACATTATTGATTGGTTTCAGAAGGGGCAAAACACTTGTAAAAGCAATCTTCATTGGCAGTGTCTGAATGACCGTCAGGCCATAAAGCGTAAACTGTTGAGAATTTATATCTTAAAACATTCAAAGTGCTTATTATAGAAAGTGATGCCCGGTCTGATGAGTATGTAAATCCTAAGAATAAGCGCTGGCTTTTCGGTGTGACATGTAATATCTTGTGATCGGCACTAAGGAAACTTATAAAATAAGCGTTATAAGAGATTATTGTAAAGCCATTCTCTTAAGTAACAACAGAGGAATAACAGGGTGAAACTGTGTCATATGTTTATAAAATAAGTGTTGGGCCCTTTTTTTTTATTTATCACGCTCCTAATTCACCACATATCACTTTTATGGCGTGCACACTTTTGTAATATCACATTCCAGTTTTTTTTTTTTCCAGGGCGACTTATCACAAGCACTTTTTGTTTCTCACACTCAAAGAATTTATTTAGTCACATTCTACACATCAGACTGTTCGGGATCAGCTCTGCGATCTCTAACTCCTTATTCACTTGTTCCCCCCCAGTTTTTTTTTTTCCTTACCCAGACTATATCTTAGGATATTGATATATCAATGGAAAAATGTGTCCATAATCTGAAAGATAAGTCACCAGCAACAATGGCGGCTAAAAAACAAAATTTATGCTTACCTGATAAATTTCTTTCTTTCTTGACACAATGAGTCCGTGGATTATCTAATTACTATTGGGAATATCACTCCTGCCCAGCAGAAGGTGGGCACCACAGCAAAGCTGTTAAATATCACCTCCATTCCCTCCATTCCCAGTCATTCGACCGAAGTAAAGGAGAGAAAGGAAGCAACAAGGTGCAGGTGTGTCTGAAGTTTATAACATACCAACAAACCTGTCCAAAAAGAACATGGCGGGCCATGGACTCATCGTGTCAAGAAAGAAATACATTTATCAGGTAAGCATACATTTTGTTTTCTTTCTAATGACACGATGAGTCCACGGATCATCTAATTACTATTGGGAATCAATACCCAAGCTAGAGTACACAGATGATAAGAGAGGGACAAGACAGGGAACCTAAACGGAAGGCACCACTGCTTGAAGAACCTTTCTCCCAAAAGAAGCCAATGCTGAGGCAAAGGTATCACATTTATAAGATTTTGGAAAAGTGTGAAGAGAGGACTAAGTTGCAGCCTTGCAAATCTGTTACACAGAAGCTTAATTTTTGAATGCCCAGGAAGAGGAAACAGCCCTCGTAGAATGAGCCGTAACTCTCTCAGGAGGCTGCTGTCCAGCAGTCTCATAGGCAAAGTGAATGATACTCTTCAGCCACAAAGTTAGAAAGTAGCCGTAGCTTTCTGCCCCTTAAGTTTCCCAGAGAATACCACAGAGCAGAAGACTGACAAAAATCCTTAGTCGCCTGTAAATAGAATTTTAATGCACGCACCACATCCAGATTGTGCAGAAGATGTTCCTTCTAAGAAGAAGGATTAGGACACAAGGAAGGAACAACAATCTCCTGATTAATGTTCCGATCTGAAACTACTTTAGGGAGAAACCCTAACTTAGTACGCAAAACTACCTTATCCGAATGAAAAATAAGGTAAGGAGACTCATACTGTAATGACGAGAGCTCTGAAACTCTACAAGCAGATGAAATAGCAACAAGAAACAAAAATTTCCAAGATAACAACTTAATATCTAAGGAATGCATAGTTTCAAACGGAGCCCTTTGAAGAACCTTAAGAACTAAATTAAGACTCCAGGGAGGAGTAACTGGCTTGAACACAGGCCTGATCCTGACCAAGGCCTGACAAAACGATTGCACGTCTGGGACGTCCGCCAGACGTTTATGTAACAAAATAGACAAGGCAGATATTTGACCCTTTATGGAACTTGCCGATAAACCCTCCTCCAAACCTTCTTGGAGAAAGGACAGAATTCTAGGAATCATAACTCTACTCCAAGAGTAGCCTTTGGATTCACACCAATACAGATATTTACGCCATATCTTATGGTAAATCTTTCTAGTTACAGGCTTACAAGCCTGAATCATGGTCTCAATGACCGATTCCGAAAATCCACGCTTGGATCAAATTAAGTCTTCAATCTCCAAGCGGTCAGATTCAGCGAAACTAGATTTGGATGAAGGAAGGGCCCTTGAAGTAGAAGGTCCTTTCTGAATGGAAGTCTCCAAAGTGGAAGAGATGACATGTCCACCACGTCTGCATACAAAATCCTGCAAGGCCACGCCGGTACAATGAGGATCACCAACGCCCTCTCCTGTTTGATTCGAGCAGTGACCTGAGGTAGAAGAGCAAACGGAAGAAATAGGTATGCAAGACTGAAATTTCAAGGTACCGCCAGGGCGTCTATCAGTACAGCCTGAGGGTCCCTTGACCTCGACCCGTACCTCGGAAGCTTGGCATTCTGCCGAGATGCCATGAGATCCAATTCCGGCTGACCCCAATTGAGAATCAGGCTGGAAAACACTTCCGGGAAGAGTTCCCGCTCCCCCGGGTGAAAGGTCTGTCTGCTCAGGAAGTCCACCTCCCAGTTGTCCACTCCTGGGATATGGATAACCAACAGACAGCAGTTGTGGGTCTCCGCCCACTGGATTATCTTGGCTACCTCTGTCATGGCCAAGGAACTCCGAGTTCCTCCCTGATGGTTGATGTAAGCCACTGAAGTTATGTTGTCCGACTGGAACCTGATGAACCGGGCAGAGGCTAACTGATGCCAGGCCAGAAGAGCATTGAAGATTGCTCTCAGCTCCAGAATGTTTATGGATAGAACAGACTCCGACCGAGTCCCCTGAGCCTTTAGAGAGCCCCAGACTGCTCCCCATCCTAGAAGGCTGGCATCCGTTGTCACAATCACCCAGAAGCAAGTTCCCTGGGATAGATGGCCCTGAGACAACCACCAAAGAAGAGAATCCCTTGTCTCCTGTTCCAGATGTAATCATGGAGACAGGTCCGCATAATCTCTGTTCTACTGCCTGAGCATGCATAACTGCAGAGGTCTGAGGTGGAAACAGGCAAACAGGATGATGTCCATAGCTGCAACCATCAGACCGATTACCTCCATACATTGAGCCACTGACGGCCGAGGAGAGGACTGAAGCACCAGACAAGAATCGAAAATCTTTAATTTCCTGACTTCTGTCAGAAATATCTTCATTGATAAGGAATCTATTATGGTTCCCAAGAAAACTACCCTTGTAGTTTGAACCAAGGAACTCTTTTCCAAGTTCACCTTCCATCCGTGAGATTGCAGGAAGGATAACAACATTTCCGTGTGGGATTTTGCCTGTTGAAAGGATGGTGCCTTAACCAGAATGTCGTCCAGATAAGGCGCCACTGAAATGCCACGCAATCGGAGCACCGCCAACACTGATCCCAGAACCTTTGAAAAAATTCTGGGAGCTGTGGCGAGGCCGAATGGAAGAGTCACAAACTGGAAGTGTTTGTCTAGAAATGCAAACCTCAGAAACTTGTGATGGTCCTTGTGGATGGGAACATGCAGGTACGCGTCCTTTAAATCTACCATTGTCATAAATTGACCCTCTTGAACCAAGGGAAGAATGGAACGAATAGTTTCCATCTTGAAGGACGGTACTCTGAGGAACTTTTTTAGGCTTTTGAGATCTAGAATTGCTCTGAAAGTTCCCTCTTTTTTGGGAACCACGAACAGATTGGAGTAAAATCCCAGACCCTGCTCCTGTCTCGGGACAGGATCTATCACTGCTAGGTCGTAAAGGTCTTGAACACAGTGTAAGAACGCCTCTCTTTTTGTCTGGTCTACAGATAATCTTGAGAGAAGAAACCTGCCCCTGGGAGGAAAGGTTTTGAACTCTAGTTTGTATCCCTGGGACCCGATGTCCACCGCCCAGGGATCCTGAACAAACCGAACCCAAGCCTGAGCAAAGAAAGAAAGTCTGCCCCCCACAAGATCGGGTCCCGGATTGGGGGCAGACCCTTCATGCTGTCTTTGAGTCAATAGCAGGCTTCTTGGATTGTTTTCCCTTGTTCCAAGACTGGTTAGGCCTCCAGGAAGGCTTAGACTGTTCCTGCTTGGAAGGAGAGGAGGGCTTATTTTTGAAGTTTCGAAAGGAACGAAAATTGACGTCCCTTCTGCTTATTTCTCTTGTCCTGAGGGAGGAAATGACCCTTTCATCTGTAATGTCAGAAATTATTTCCGCCAATCCCGGCCCAAACAAGGTCTTCCCCTTGTAGAGAGTAGCCAAAAGCTTAGACTTAGATGACACATTCGCAGACCAAGATTTTAACCATAAGGCTCTGCTCCCAGTTTAATAACCTGTAGGGAAGCATCTGTAATAAAGGAATTGGCCAACTTAAGGGCCTTGATCTCTTCAAGGGGAGTGTCTTTCCTAATAGAATCAGACAACGCATCAAACCAGTATGCTGCGGCACTAGTGACGGTAGCAATGCACACTGTAGGTTGCCATTGTAAACCCTGGTGTACATACATCTTCTTGAGTAACCCCTCTAACTTTTTGTCAATAGGATCTTTAAAAGAACAACTATCCTCTATCCTCCACCTTGGGTACTGTCTGCCAAGACTCCTTTATAGAATCTGCTATAGGAAACATGTTTTGAAATATAGGGGATGGAGAAAAAGGGATACCTGGTCTCTCCCATTCCTTAGCAATAATCTCTGTAGCTCGATCTGGTACAGGAAAAACCTCCACCATGGAAGGTACATCAAAATATTTGTTTAGCTTACTGGATTTTTTAGGATTGACTACGACCGTGGTGTTGCTGTCGTCCAGTGTAGCTAAAAACTCCTTAAGTAACAGACGGAGGTGTTCTAGCTTAAACCTGAAGGATACAACTTCAGTATCAGCAAAAGGAATTACACTGTCTGAGATTTCACCCTCAGATGCTACCAAAGTATCCTCCTCCTCGGACTTCTGGGAGGGGACATTCGAAATAGCAATGACTGTGTCAGCAACCTCACTTACTGATTGTTTACTTTTCCTCTTGCGCTTTCCCTGCAGCATGGGAAAAGCAGACAACGCATCAGAAACTGCAGAGGACATGAGGGAAGCGATGTCTTGCAACGTAACTCCAGGTGGAGTAAGAGAGGAAGCGCAGGGCACTGGAAGAGTGGACGAAAAATTTTAGGACATATGAGGAGAAAGCTGCGGCATATCTTGAACATTGTCAGAAGACTCCTGAACAGCATCCGCCCCAGACAATGTTGGCTCAGAAAAAAGTTGATTCCTGTAATGTAAAGTTCTCTCAATACATGAGGAACAGAAAGGAATTGGTGGTTTCACATTAGCATCAAAACATAAAGAACATGTAACATCTTGCAGGGCCTCTTGGTCCATATTTATTCACCAACAAACTAAATAAATAGATAAATAACTGATATTTTATTAAGAAAATACTCCACAAAAAAAACGTTACTGTTCCTTTAAATTTTTAAAAATAAACTGCTTTATTTTTCTGCAAAATAATAAAGTAACACAAGGAAAAAATAAATACTCCGGACACCTCTACACCTCAGCTTAACTTTGCTGAGGTGCTTACCTGCCTGACTAACACCGGAGTGTATACACTGTTAGACGATCTGGACTCAACCTCTTTATTCTGTCAATTGAAGTTCGTAATACGGCCAAAAACAGTGACGAAGCTTTCCTTGCCACGGAACACAGGAAGTATGAGGGAGAAGTGAGAGAGAAAATTTGCCGCTTCCATTAACCCCGCCCATCGTGGGCGTTACAAGAAAAAACTCCCATCTGGCCAATCATATAGTAATGCCGTGGTATCATTACTAAAGTAAAAAACACCACCTTTGAGCCTGCTCCTTGTCCCCAGTGCCTTCTATTACTGCCCGTAATAAAATATCCTCCAAGTCATAGGAGAACTTTTCTTTTGACCCAGAATTTGTTTAATTTATTTTAAAGTGCCATCTTTTATTCTGTATAACGTTCCCAGAAAATAAAAAGTCAGCACTTAACTTTATAAAACTGCCCGGCAGCAAGGCAGCTCACTAGGTTTGAGAGGCATGATCCCTCACACGGACCTGTAGAAAAAAATGCAAAGACTGAATAATCTTACTCAGGCTTTAGAAAATAGGGCAGCATTAGTATATGGGAGGCGCAGTGACGATTATACCCCACAGGTTCCCATTGCTCGAAAGTCATCACTGCTCTACTGAAGAGACTGATATGGACTAAGGCTACACCCTAGGACAAAGCAGCACAATCTTGCACTACTTAAAAATAATAAAATCTTACTTGAAGAATCTTCATTCTTACACCTAACTTTACCACTTCCTTGCTCCAACGTAGGCAAAGAGAATGACTGGGGTTGGAGGGAAGGGAGGTGATATTTAACAGCTTTGCTCTTTGCCGCCTCCTGCTGGGCAGGAGTGATATTCCCAATAGTAATTAGATGATCCGTGGACTCATCGTGTCATTAGAAAGAAATAGAGAGAGAAACATGAATAAAAATATGACTGAACAAATAGAAGAGAATACAGAAAGTATGAGTTTGCCCCATGCAAATATAGACACACAAATGCTAATAACTCAAATCTCTGCCCTGTTGATGCCACATTTTTGTAAATTAAGGCTGGAGCTCTCAGTAGTGTCAAATGAGTTAAAACAATTTAATGCAAGAATAGGAGAGGCAGAAAATTGTATCTCCGACTTAGAGGATCAAATAAATGCTAAAAGCAATATGATTGATACACTTAACGATAAAATTACAAAATTACAAGATAGAGCTGATATGGCAGAAGATAGATTGAGAAGGAATAATCTAAGATCTATAGGTATATCGGAAAAATATGCAAAACAAGATTTGGAAACATTGATTACTAAAGAAATACCAAGACAGTTAGGTATCCAAGGGGAAAGGCCCATAATAATAGTTGAGCAAGTACATAGGCTAGGTTTTAGCAGGCAGCATATGGCAGAAGAGTCTTCGAATAAGCAATTATCCAGACCAGTTATAACTAAATTCCTGAACTATAAGGTCAAAGCAGAAATTCTAAAACACTACAAAAAATTATTTGAACCCTTGTTGGTGGAAGATAAAAAAAAAGTCCTAATCTTTCAGGATTTTTCTATAGAAACGTCTAATAAAAGGAAAATAAAGTCACAATTATGCTCTCAATTTATTAAAAAAGGACTGCATGCTTTAGTTGTTTACCCCACCATACTTAAAGGGACAGTTTACTCAAAAATGTTCTCCCCTTTAATTTGTTCCCAATGAAACACTTTACCTGCTGGAGTGTATTAAATTGTTTACAAGTAGCTCCTTTACCCTTATATTGGCATTTTAAATAGTTGATTTAGCTTGTGGTTTCCCCACCTATGCTGAAAGTTTGCGGCCGCAGGTCCAAGCTATAGATAAGCTTTGTAAAAACAGCCAGCAGAAGAAATTACACTACCAGTGGGATATAGCAGAGATAAGGTAATGAAATGTTAATTTTCCATTGTTCTCTCCAAGTATTGGTGATTGATTTATGAACATATATAAGATAAAGAAGCAGGTATATGTACACAATGTGTTAAAGTAATGAGCTCTGATTATACCTACAAGCTCAACCCATTTTATTAGGTTATGGTTTCAAAACACAAAATCAGAGCTTTAATATACACATATTATCCTTAAAAAGCTAATTTACATACATTTTATACTCTGCAGTTGGTAAAAAAAGCAATTGTAAACACATTAAGGGAAAACAATATTACAGTATACTGACCCTTTAAGGTAGCAGAAAAAGATGGGTTTAAATCTTTTCAGAATAGTGAAGAAGCAAAACAATATTTAAATGAAGAATGTAGTAATGTATAAATTGTATTTAGAAGGTGCTAAGGTTTTTAACCCCCTTAAAAATTGTCTATCTTTTTTGGAGGGGTTTCTTCCTCCCCCTCCCCCTTTATTTTCTCCATCCCCGTCTGGTTCAAATTCAGCCTTCTCCCACATGATTAGGGCGAACAAAATGTTTATATTATGCAGCAGAATATTACGTATAGGATAACATGGCTTCAAGCTTAAAGGGATACTGAACCCAAAAAAAATTATTTCGTGATTCAGATAGAGCATGCGATTTTAAGCAACTTTCTAATTTACTCCTATTATCATTTTTTCTTCGTTCTCTTGCTATCTTTATATGAAAAAGAAGGCACCAAAGCTTTTTTTTGTTCAGAACTCTGGACAGCACTTTTTTTTATTGGTGGATGAATGTATCCACCAATAAAAACGGGCTGGCATCTAAACTTACATTCTTGCATTTCAAATAAAGATACCAAGAGAATGAAGAAAATTTGATAATAGGAGTAAATTAGAAAGTTGCTTAAAATGTCATGCTCTATCTGAATCACAAAAGAAAAAATTTGGGTTCAGTGTCCCTTTAAAGCATACAATAAACTTTACATCATGGAATGTTGGGGGAATTGTCTCACCAAATAAAAGAAAGACAATTCTTAAGCATTTTAAAAAATTAAACACTGATATCGCCTTCCTCCAAGAAGTAAGATTATCTTCAATAGAATTAGTTAAATTAAAAGACAATTGGGTAAAGGAAATAGTAGCTACACCATGTACTGAAAGGAAAAAGTGAGTGGCTATCCTATTAAATAAAAATTTGGACTATGAAATATTGGAAGTCAAAATAGACGAAAATGCACATTATCTTATTATTAAAATAGAAATTAAAAAAACAGTTATTCATATTACGCAATATATATGGGCCAAATAATCTAGATAAGGAGTTTTGGGGTAAGCTACAGGCACTTTTGCTGAATTTTGTTGATGCTAATTTGATAATCGCTGGTGATTTCAATTTAACTCCCAGATTCCCAATAGATAGGAAAAGCACAAGAGGGAGGGAGAAGGAAGGATTATAGAATAGTGAAGGAAATGAGAATCCTACACACATTTAAAAAAAACACAAAGTACATGATATTTGGAGAATTCAGTATATATACATTTCTATCTAAATCACTACTAACATTGCCTAGGATTGATTATTTCTTAGTAGCAGAAACTTTCTTGAAGGAAAACCTCAAATCTGACATGAAGGAATTCACAGTGTCAGATCACGCACCTATAACATTAGAAATCTCCATGGGTGAGTCTAAAAAAAGAGGCTTTAAGAGCAATTCCTTTTATTTCCCCAAATACAGGTTGAAAAATGCTTCTTTTCTAGCTATGTTGAAAGAAAAGTGGAATATTTTGCTCAAATTAAATAAAGAGTATAAGAACAGGATAGAAATCTTATGGGAAAAAGTGAAAGCTGTATTAAGGGGCAAAATAGTCAGCTATATGGTCTCATTAAAAAAAAAGAGGAATAGAAGGGAGAAACAATTGACTACTCAATTAACAAATATGTATAATAGATATCTTCAAATTGCCTCCAAGTATAATTGGTCTAAATATATTCAGGCGAAACAAGAAAGGGACACATTTTATTTACAAGAGACTATTAGAGAAGATTTGAAATGCAAGGCAAAATATATGAAATTTGGGAATAAAACAGGTAGTTATCTATCCCGTCCTCCCTAGTGGTAATACATTAGGGACAAAAGTAAATATGAGGACCTTTAGGTCGAGTCCCTTAAAACTTATTTCTTCAAGACTTGTTTAGTTTAAATTGAAGCCTTTTTTGACGATAGGAGGAAGTTGGTGGGAGGGGAAGTTAAGTTAGTTTGAAATATTTAATTTAGTTCAGGTTTAGCCTTGTTCTTATGAGCTGACCACAATTGCTTTATTTTGCTATTTGTTATAATCTCTGTTTCAAAACAAAGAAAATGTTATTATGATAATGGAATAGGTATTGAGCAAACTCCTCAGTACGATGCTTACCTCACTTGGTGGGTTTGACCAAGAGGTTATATGTATTGTTATGTTTTTGTATGTTTTTTTTTTTTTTTTTGTTCTTTGTTTTATTTTCTCACTAGCTTATGCGTAATGTCAGAATACGAGCAAATCCATGCTTCCATACCAATGCAGGTGCGGTCTTCTCTACACATACGTTACCATGGTCCGCAGAGTCCTCTCTACACAAAGGATGGTTGTAGGGTGTGTCACTTACTTCGCCTCTCAGGTAATAATGTTCCTTGTCACATATTATATATGTTTCACAATAATGTAGAATGCAGGCACAAAAGACAAGTAATTTGAATTTTATCACAGCCAACACAAAGGGACTCAATAACCAATATAAACGAAATTTAGCATTGAGGGACTTTAAACAAAAGAAGGGAGATGTGGTTTTCATACAGGAGACTCACTTCATGAGGGGGAGGGAACCCAAAACATTCGAATACAAATTTGGCCCTACATATTATGCATCCAATGTTACTAAGACAAACGGGGTGGGCATCCTCATTAATAGAAGGTTACCATTCACTTTAATCAAGAAGATCACTGACAAAGACGGGCGATACCTCATCTTGATAGGCAAGCTCTACAACTCCATGGTTACACTAATAAATGTATATGCCCCAAACACAAAACAAGATACATTTTTTAAACATTTATCCAATTTGGTCTTAGAGATGTCAAAAGGGGCAGTAATAATGGGAGGGGACTTTAATTTAACACTGAACCCTACACTGGACAATTCCACCCAAACTTCCTCAGTCCCACATAGGATTATCAACTCAAACCAAGCAGGCTAACAAATTACTAAATGATACTCTTAACTCACTAGCACTTCTAGAAGGCCAACTTAAGGAACATCCCACATCAGTAGACATCCTACAAAAAATCGCGGAGTGTAGAACACGGGTTAACCTGTTATTAGGCAAAGAGTGTAAACAACGGGCATTAAAGTTAAGTCAAAAATACTACGAGGGAGATAATAAGAGTGGCCCTATATTAGCTAGGAAATTGAAAAGGAGGATTAATAAAAATTATATCCTAACACTTTATAATAAACAAAACAAAGAAGTGCATACATCTGAACAAATAGCAGAATCCTTTAGGACATACTATGAACAGCTTTATAATTTACACAGAGAAGAAATACAACCATCAAACAAAGATAAAAGTATTCGAGATTACTTAAAAAATATAGTTCTCCCACAGCTATCCACAGAGCAAAACCAAACACTTCTAGAACCATTTACATTCAACGAAATTAAAAGTGTTATAACCCAACTACCATCCAACAAAGCCCCGGGACCTGACGGATTCACTGCTCAATACTTTAAAAAATTCAAAGACCTCCTAATTCCCTATATGTTACCCCTCTTTAATAACATAACAGAAGATTCACCTTTTACACCGTTGGGATTAGAGGCTCACATAACAGTCCTCCCAAAACAAGGAAAACCCCCTAATAAACCTGAAAATTTCCGCCCCATATCTCTACTGAATGTAGACATAAAGATCTATGCGAAAATGCTAGCAAACAGACTCAAATTAATACTACCCCATATAATATCCAATGACCAAGTTGGCTTCATATACTCGCGAGAAGCAAAAGATAACACGGTCCGGGCTTCCCACCTAATTAACTACATACAAACACACAATATACCGACAGTGGTGGTCTCAACCGACGCGGAGAAAGCTTTCGACCGCGTCGGTTGGGCTTTCCTACGCCAGACTCTCCAAAAATTCGGGATAGATGACTCCTTTATATCCAAGATTTTTGCGTTGTACTCGGCCCCTGCGGCAAGGGTAAGAGTGAATGGTGTCCTATCAAATATATTCCACATTTCCAATGGGACCAGACAGGGGTGCCCCCTGTCACCCCTGCTGTTTGCCTGCGTGGTGGAATTCCTAGCTTCAAAAATAAGGTCTAACACAGACATTTCAGGGATCCACATAAAAGATACAGTACATAAGACACTGCTATATGCAGATGACATCCTATTTTTCCTCTCAAACCCACTAGTGTCAATTCCCCATCTATTACAAGAATTAGATCACTATCACCTAGCCTCCAATTTCTTAGTGAACAAAAACAAATCTGAAATGTTAATCTTGCAAAGCAATGAAGACCTAAAGGCACATATACAGGAGGTATGCTCCTTCAGGATACAGAAGTCTAGCCTAAAATACTTGGGAATTATGTTGGCCCCCTCCATTCGGGAAATGTTTCTACTTAATTATAAATCCTTACAGAGGACCATTGTTAATGATTTGTCCTCATGGCGCTCCCAGCACATTACCTGGCTGGGTAGAGTTCACGCGATAAAGATGAACATTCTTCCGCAGTTGTTATACCTACTACAATCATTACCCATTCCTTTACCAATAAACTATCTGACGACCCTACAGAACAACATATTTGAATACATTTGGGACAAACGTAAAGCTAGAATTAACAAAAAACTTATGTTCCTACATATTAAAAATGGAGGGCTCGGGGTTCCTAATCTCAAAAAATACAGACAAGCAGTTTTCATGCAAAGGGTGGTAGACTGGTTCACAAACTACGATAACAAGGCCTGGGTAAAATTAGAACATGATATATCTGAGCAGAGACACTTGGGGACATTGTGCTGGCAACGGCGAGTTGGGTTGCCGGCGCACATTTCCCAAAATGCAATAATCTCAGAAACCATTAAAATATGGGACAAACTCATCATAGAATACCCACATGTGTCATCTAGATTTTCTCCACTGACACCACTTACTGACAACACAGATTTCACACCAGGGGCAAAAATTCTAAGAGACCCCCAAGCCATAAATAATCAGAGAGCTATAATGATGTTACACCTGGGAAATGAACAGAGATTGAAACCCCCAAGCGATCTGATAGAGGAGGGATACACTGTTTTTGGGGATTGGTTCTTACTGAGACAATGTCATTCTTACATATACAAACACAATGATAAAGGAAATCTGCTACGTACACTCACACCATTTGAGACATTGTGCGCAACATCTTCTCCAACTAGGAGAACTCTTTCACTCACATACTCCATCCTACAAGCGACCTCTAATACGCCACACTACATTGATAGCTGGGAGAGAGAGCTTAACATTGAATTCTCACACAAAGACAAGACATACATGTTCGCATCTATAAATAAAACCTCAGCGTCTAGCAGGCTGGTGGAATTAAATCTCAAAATCATTCAGAGATGGTATCTCACACCCTCAAAAATACACAAGATTTTTCCAGCCAGCAATGATAGATGTTGGAGATGTGGGGCCACACCAGGAAACATGACACACATATGGTGGACATGTCCTCCCTTACAGGAAATGTGGGGGAGAATAGCTAATGAAACCTCAGCTCTGTTAGAAATGGAGGTATCAGCAGAACCAACTATATGGTTATTTAACATTGTATATAGGAGATTTCAGGGTTACAAGAGGAGCCTACTATATATTGCAAGTAATAGCTTCAAATCTTTAGTGGCTAGGAATTGGAAGAGTAGGGAAATCCCCACATTAGCTCAATGGCACCATAAGATGCATCATGTACTAGAACTGGAAGAATATGCCTACATGAAAAGCAAGAGAGCAGATAAATACATTCAGATGAAGATATTATGGGAGTCATACACTAACAACATAGCACAAATTCAAACCCCGGCCCACTCAACTCAATAGGATTCTGCGAGTTCCATGGGTCATATGACGCATTTGATGTGTTTCCAACTTACATGTAACAATGTGGAGAAGCCGCAACCTGTAAAATTGTAAAATTGTGTAAAATTCTGACTCAACGTTATATGATGTTATGCTTATAAATGTAAAATCCAACAGCATTAGGAGATACAGACACTTGGACTTTGCTATGTACGTGGAATTTTCTGTAATCTTCTTTTATTCATTTTTATTTTCTGTTCATGGTAATACTCAAGTTGTAAATTGATCTTTTTGTTCAATAAAGCTGTTTAAAAAAAACAAAACAAACAAAAAAAACAGGTAGTTATCTAGCAAAAGTAGTGAAGCTGGAAAACCCCCCAAATGTTATACATACAATAAGGGCAGGAGATACAAATATACATGACTGCAGAAATCAATAAGACTTTCCATAAAGTGTTTTAAGAATTTTATAGTGCATGTGAGAGACAGGTCCAATAAGGAGCTTTTTTTGGGAAAATATAGTTACCCCCAGACTACCTCTAGAAGAAATTGACAATATTAATCAACCAATTACAGAAGAGGAAGTAGAAATAACTATCAGTAAAACTGAATTGAAGAAAGCCCAAGGGCGAGATCAATTGCCAGACGAATTTTATAAAATACTAAATAAAGAAATTGTACCATGTAAGTTATTCAATTATTATTATATAGATAATGGTGTAATGTCAATGAACTTCCCAAAAGCAGTTACAATTATGATACATAAAAAAGGAAGGGATCCCGAGAAGACAGATTCATATAGACCAATCTCTCTGCTCAACGTAGACTATAAGACCTTAGCATCAATAGTGGCTGAAAGATTAAAAAAAATTCTAGGTAAAATTATTCATCCCTACAAGGTAGGTTTTATGAATGGTCAGAGTTCTGTTGTGAATATTCGTAAAGATTGCATTATCGTTGAATACTTCAGTAATCAATCTGATAGATCTAATTAATCAAATGATGATGCAGCGTTAATAGCAATAGATGCAGAAAAAGCCTTTGATGCAGTGCAATGGGATCATTTGTTCACCTCATTAACTAAATTTGGCTTCTCGGGATCCTTTACGAATTATATCAAAGCAATATATAATAATCCGCTATCTACAATTTCAGTGAATGGGATAGAATCTACAGAAATAAAATTGGAAAGAGGCACAAGGCAAGGGTGTCCACTTTTGCCTCTCCTGTTTAATTTATTTATCGAGCCATTAGCCATAAAAATATGACAGGATTTGCAAGGGATCTTATGTAAAAATATTGAGGAAAAAATATTGTTATATGCAGATGATGTATTAATATTCTTAAGAAATACTAAGCAGAATATTCCCAGATTAATGGAAATAATAAAAATGTTCAGCTCTCTTGGGTTACAAAGTTAATATTAACAAAACAGAATTGTTATGGTTAAGTAGGCATGGAGAATCTATTAGGAAAAGTCCGTTCAAAGTCGTAGATCAAATTATTTATCTAGGCATCATTCTAAGTAAGAATCCAAAACTCTGGTTTGAGCTGAATTTTAAGCCGATCCTCCAAAAGTTATATGATCAGCTCACTGTATGGAAACATTTACCCCTTGCTTTATCAGGAAAAATTGGGCTAATAAAAATGATTTTATTCCCAAAAATATTATATAAACTACAGAATCTCCCTTTATTAATAAAGAAAGCAGATATTAAAATATTCAATAAAAAGGTGACAGTTTATATGGGGGAAAAAAGGAGAATAGCACTTAAAATATTATCATACTTAGAAAAGATTATGGAGGACTTGCACTTCCAGATCTAGGTAAATATAATATAGCGTGCTTGATTAAAATAGCAGCCGAATGGCTGATAGATAAAGAATATTATACAGCCAAAGCACTAGAGGAGGAAATAGTGACACCTTACTCACTAAAAGCACTATTACACACACACAGAAAAGATATACCATATTAAAAACTTTAGTTCAGTTATGGGTATTATTAAAGCCTGGCAACAATATTGTAAACAACTTAAAGTAGAGTATGCAGGGTCTAATCAATTAACAATAGTAGGCTATCCCTCATTTCCGGAGGCATTAAAATCAGCGGTGTTTCACAGGTGGAAAAGAAAGGGACTGATACATATTAGCCAAATGATTAATTTCGATATGGATATATCACAGATTAAACCTTTCGAAGAAGACGGAAATTTGATTTACCCAGTAAAGACTTTTACGCCTATGTACAACTAAGGAATCTAGTTAATAAGTTGCTTCAAATTCAGAGAAAGGAATGGAGCCAGTCCACAATCATGGCCAATTTTGAATTATGTAAGATGGGAGATTATTCCATCAAAAAATGGTATAAAGATTTAGTACGTCAAGAGGGCCAATTAAATCTGCAAATGATTGTTAAAAAATGGCATATGAAGGGGTTAACGGAATGCAATGAGGAATATATCCAGAATAGTATTAGTAAAATAAATAAGATATTTATCTCTACCAATTATAGAGATTCACATATTAATCTATTAAATCAAACATATCTGACACCGTCAATAATGGCAAGATGGAATAGTAAAGTCAAAGATAAAATGTGTTAAATGTGGCAGCAGAGGAGCTGATATTCTCCCCTACTTCTGGGAATGCACAATTGTTAGACAATATTGGAAGAAAATAAGCTATTGGCTATCTAGAATATTAAAAGTAGAGACAGTTATATATTGTGACTTAGTGTTCTTTTTATTCCCCTTAGAAGACAGAATTAAAGATAAAATATTTATTGAAATGGTGATCGGAGTAGCCAGGTTTTTTCTGTTGAAAACCTGGATTTCGAAGAAAACACAGTCTATAGCCGAACTAAACATATATTTAAGCAATGGAGCAATGTATGATAGATCAAGATAAAGCTAAAGATTAAGAAGTCATAAGGTTCTTTAAAAAGAAATACAAACAAAATGATATATCCTCTCAGATCCACGGAATATGTTTTAAATGCTATACTGAGAAATGAACTTCCGCAGATTTTTTAGTCCTCTTGCTTGAGACGAGGGCCAGATAAAGTGAATTTATTTTCTCCTTCAGCACAAAAACTATGGGGTGGAATAGGAGGAAGGGGTATTATAAGGAAAACGCACAATAAAGATTTAAGTACTCGCTATACCCAGAAGATAATAGAGTGGGAGAAGGCTGAATCGAGAATTTCAATTACAATCACAAATTTAGTGTGTTCTCTGGTTTTTTTTTTTCTTGTCATTTCTTTTTCTTCTTCTCTCTTTCCCTTTCCCCCCAAGCTAAGTTCAGATAGAAAATGGTATCCACTGGAGCAACGATAGATAGTTATCGGGTCTCAAAGGAATATTATTTAAAAAGGAGGGTGTACTCTTATTGATTACATGGACTCATGTGTTTTTGTTTGAAAAATTCTCAAGGTGTATACAGGGAGTGCAGAATTATTAGGCAAGTTGTATTTTTGAGGATTAATTTTATTATTGAACAACAACCATGTTCTCAATGAACCCAAAAAACTCATTAATATCAAAGCTGAATAGTTTTGGAAGTAGTTTTTAGTTTGTTTTTAGTTATAGCTATTTTAGGGGGATATCTGTGTGTGCAGGTGACTATTACTGTGCATAATTATTAGGCAACTTAACAAAAAACAAATATATACCCATTTCAATTATTTATTTTTACCAGTGAAACCAATATAACATCTCAACATTCACAAATATACATTTCTGACATTCAAAAACAAAACAAAAACAAACCAGTGACCAATATAGCCACCTTTCTCTGCAAGGACACTCAAAAGCCTGCCATCCATGGATTCTGTCAGTGTTTTGATCTGTTCACCATCAACATTGCGTGCAGCAGCAACCACAGCCTCCCAGACACTGTTCAGAGAGGTGTACTGTTTTCCCTCCTTGTAAATCTCACATTTGATGATGGACCACAGGTTCTCAATGGGGTTCAGATCAGGTGAACAAGGAGGCCATGTCATTAGATTTTCTTCTTTTATACCCTTTCTTGCCAGCCACGCTGTGGAGTACTTGGACGCGTGTGATGGAGCATTGTCCTGCATGAAAATCATGTTTTTCTTGAAGGATGCAGACTTCTTCCTGTACAACTGCTTGAAGACGGTGTCTTCCAGAAACTGGCAGTAGGACTGGGAGTTGAGCTTGACTCCATCCTCAACCCGAAAAGGCCCCACAAGCTCATCTTTGATGATACCAGCCCAAACCAGTACTCCACCTCCACCTTGCTGGCGTCTGAGTCGGACTGGAGCTCTCTGCCCTTTACCAATCCAGCCACGGGCCCATCCATCTGGCCCATCAAGACTCACTCTCATTTCATCAGTCCATAAAACCTTAGAAAAATCAGTCTTGAGATATTTCTTGGCTCAGTCTTGACGTTTCAGCTTGTGTGTCTTGTTCAGTGGTGGTCGTCTTTCAGCCTTTCTTACCTTGGCCATGTCTCTGAGTATTGCACACCTTGTGCTTTTGGGCACTCCAGTGATGTTGCAGCTCTGAAATATGGCCAAACTGGTGGCAAGTGGCATCTTGGCAGCTGCACGCTTGACTTTTCTCAGTTCATGGGCAGTTATTTTGCGCCTTGGTTTTTCCACACGCTTCTTGCAACCCTGTTGACTATTTTGAATGAAACGCTTGATTGTTCGATGATCACGCTTCAGAAGCTTTGCAATTTTAAGAGTGCTGCATCCCTCTGCAAGATATCTCACTATTTTTTACTTTTCTGAGCCTGTCAAGTCCTTCTTTTGACCCATTTTGCAAAAGGAAAGGAAGTTGCCTAATAATTATGCACACCTGATATAGGGTGTTGATGTCATTAGACCACACCCCTTCTCATTACAGAGATGCACATCACCTAATATGCTTAATTGGTAGTAGGCTTTCGAGCCTATACAGCTTGGAGTAAGACAACATGCATAAAGAGGATGATGTGGTCAAAATACTAATTTGCCTAATAATTCTGCACTCCCTGTATATCCCCCAAATATGTGAACATTGTGTTTATATCCCTTTTCTTTTTTCTGTACCCTAAGTTGAAAACCAATAAAATAAATACATTTTAAAAAAAAAGTATTCTGTTGACCTCTAGGTCTATCCTTGTCCTGAGATAGAAAGGCTCCCTTTCCACCAGTAACTTCGGAAAAAAATTCCGCCATACCAGGACCAAATAAAGTCTTTCCCTTAAAAGGTAAAGATAGAAAATTGGTCGTAGAGGATACATCCCCAGACCAAGATTTTAGCCAGAGCTCTGCGAGCTAGAACCGCCATGCTAGAACATTTGGCTCTCAGTATAACAACTTGCAATCTGGCATCACAGTAAATAAATAGCCAGCTAGAGAACTATGATCCTATCCTGGATCTCCTCTTGGTATTCTCTTCTGAAATAGGTCAGACAAGGAGTTACACCAATAAAAGACTGTACCAGCCACTGTCACAATACTAGCAACTGGTTGCCATTGCAAAACCTGCTCCATGAAATCCTATTTCGTAAGTAAGCTACCAGCCTCGTATCCATAGTGTCTTAAAATTCGAACTATCGTTAAGAGAATAGAGGTTCTCTTGGCTAGAGTGGATATAGCGTCCTCTTAGGCACAGAACGCCACAGGACACGTACAGAGTCAGCAACAGGAAAACTTTTTTTTCAAAAACAGAGGACGGGGAAAAGGAATCCCTAGCATTACCCATTCCTGAGCTATAATGTCAGACATGCGATCTGGAATAGGAAATACCTCCATAAGATGTAGGGTTGACATCAAAAACTCTGTTAAGGTTATTAGACCTCTTAGGAGTCTCAGAGACAGTAGTAGGAGTCCACAAACATATCAAGGACCTCTTTCAAAGTAAACAGAGGTGTACAAGATTAAATCTAAAATTTACCACCTCTTAATCCTCTGTAGTAGCAACAGCCAATTTAGAATCTAAGTTCTCACCCTCAAAAGCCACTGAGGAATGATCTTCAGATAACAGACAAGCTGACGTAGCCCTGGAAGAGTCAGAACTCTTAGTTTCTGAGATCTTAAATTCTCTCTCTTACCAGCAATAGGTAAGGAACCCAAAGATGCAGAGACTGCAAACGCCAGTTGCGCAGCAAAACCACCTGGAAAATATACACCGCCAGGTACTGACAGACGCAGGGCACTGCTTGTGTAACTGCTAGGATGGGGACATATAAGGAGAAAAACTGAGGCATGTCCTCAGATGGCTCTGAGAAGGAAAACCTTAAGACACTTATGAGAACAAACTGTACATGAGGTATAGTTGAGCCTCAAAAATAGCAATTATCAAGGGATATGTATATAACTTTAAACATAGTCCCCAAAGTCCTAAAGGCAAATGGTTCTCAAAAATAATATAAGAGAACAGAGTTCTGTAACGTAGATGCTAAGTTATTTAAGCAACAAAACAATGGACTTCAGCAAGAATAAAGCTCTATGAGAAATAAAGTCCCTTAATTTCGCAACCATTATTAGAAATATACACACACACACAACATGCCAATTGTAATAAAATGAAATAGATGCATTGGGTCCCTTAAAGTTACTTCAAATCTTGGTCCCCAGAGTGGTAAAATCAAGTAGAGACATAGAAAATCAAGGAGCCAAACCTAATAAAGGATTTATCCCATATAAAAGTCCAAGCAGTACAGTGCCCTTCAATATTAAAAATATCCCCAAAGTAAAAGGTGAAAAAAAAAGTAAAAAGCACTTACCTGTGGAGTTCAGCTGCTACAGGGAACAACTTCTTAGGAAGTTGTTCCCTTTAGAAAAAGAAAAAAACAGAGTAATCAATCCTGGTTTTCTATAAAAGGGTAGTTAGAACCATTGTTGTTAGAAGTTAAAGGGCCAAGTTAAAGGGCCATAATATCTAAATGTTTAAGCACTTGAAAGTGATGCAGTATAGCTGTAAAAAGTTGACTAGAAAATATCATCTGACCATCTCTATGTAAAAAAGACAGATATTTTACCTCAAACATTCCTCAGTAGCCACATCCCATTGTAAAGGATTTCTAAGCAGCATATCAGTATGTTTGTCCTGGGACAGCCGAAGGGATGAGCCTCGTGCACTCTCATGTTATTTCCCTATTCAGTGTAAGGAAGTTTACAACGAAATCTCATGAGAGTTAAGTGAAATCTCATGAGATCACAGTAAAAGAGTTTATGACCTCAGCACTGCTGATGCTGATTGGCTGCTGTTCATTTCTTCATTTTTTTTTGCCTGCAGCTGGGCTGCAGCTAAGTATAACTTTTTACACAGAACTTACTCTGCTGAGCTGAGGAAATTGTGAGGTAAAATATCTTCCTTTTTTACATAGAGATGCTCAGGTGATATTTTCCGGTCAGCTTTTTGCAGTTATACTGCATCAGTTTCAAGTGATTTAGCATATGAGTATTATGTCCCTTTAAGCAAGGACCACCTCGCCATCTTCTAGCCACCATTACTCTTACTGAAGAGGTTGACATGGACATGGAAGTATAGCCCCAATCCTTGCTTGCAGGGAAAAGTATCCATTAAAGGATTAAATATCTTCAGACACCATCTTCACACATCCTCCCATGACAGAGGCAAAGAGAATGACTGGGGATTTTGAGTAAGGGACGTGACACTTAACAGCTCTGCTGGGGTGCTCTTCGCCTACACCTGCTGGCCAGGAGTTGAATATTCCACTAGTAATTTGAATGAAATTGTGGACTCTCCATGCCTTAGGAAAGACATTTGCAATCCAATAAATTATTTAAATGATCATTAAATACAGTGGAATTGTATAATCAACAAATTAATAAAATAATTTCAATTAAATTTAGGGCCTGATCAAAAATGTGTCGGGTATGCAAAATCACTCAACATTTTTGTTTTAGCATTATGTTGTAATTCAGGTGCCTCTCCACTTCCAGAACTCTGAATGGTAATATAAACACATTTAATTTTTCGAAGGTCTTTGCAGTACTGACGAGGCTTCCTTATCTCACCAGGCCCTTAAACTTTAGAAAATCTGGCCCCTAAGTTAAATTTCAGAAGCACAACAGTTTTTTTTTTCTGACAAATTTGTTTGATTCCCTGTTTCATGTTACCTCTATTTACTAGAATATAGGGCTGCAACTAACGATTATTTTCATAATCGATTAGTTGGCCAATTTTTTTTTTCCGATTAATCAGTTTAAAAGAAAAGGAGGGAGTTAATCTGATGATTCTGTGGGCACAGGATGACTGCACTGCAGGGTGTGAAGGACCGACGGTGTTAATCTGGGGTCACAGGATGACTGCAGGGTTGGAGAGTTAATCTGGGGGGCACAGGGTGACTGCAGGGTGGTAGGGAGTTAATCTGATGATTCTGCGGCACAGGGTGAATACTGCAGGGTGGGAGGGAGTTAATCTGATGATTCTGGGGCACAGGGTGACTGCAGGGTGGGATGGATTGTGTTAATCACGCTGTGATGATCAAATATTGATTAATTTAATACTTAGGTTTTCTGCTGCAGCTCCTTTAAACCACAAAGCAGAGAGTCGTGCCCAGGCCCACATACACGGCACCAGACCTAAGACCTGCTGTGTCCTACACTTCTTCAGTGATGTCATGTAGTGACGGCTTTCTGCTCTAGCCTGGGGTCACTATACTTGCTGTGCTCCTGTCACACTGGGGAGAAGTGATCCTGAAAGGAAGTTCAAGCTTTTGTATTCTACATATAATCTGCATGTAATTCTGCAGCTACAATGTGCCCAACATCCCTATATGATAACTGTATCCCTCCAGTTCCAGTATACTATCCAAAAAGAGGGATAGACCATAATCTAGGAGTAAAGGCGTTGCTAATTTAAGGGTTTACAGGTGACTGATTTTGGCTTTAGATTATAAAACAAAAACAGAGCTAATGGTTTATCTCCCCTTGGGTCCCAAGAAGTAACTTAATCCGGTCCCTCACCTTGGCCCCTCCCCTTCCATACAATCCAGTGCCCACGATTTCCCCACATACCATGCGATCGACGGCTGTTAAAAAAAACAAAAAACATTAAAGAACATCAACTCACTGCTAATGTGCATATATAAGCGGTTTATACTGTATATGCACATCACCAGAAATCGGCAGTGTTTTCAGTCAGCAGTGAGTTGATTATGTTTTTTCAAGAGCTGTCTGTTAGGATCGCATGGGGTATGGGGAGATAGTGGGCAACGGATCGCATGTAAGGGGAGGGGCTGAGGTGAGTGACCAGATTAAGTAACTTCCTGGGACCCAAGGGGAGAAAGAACCTCTGGACACATTCAATCCTTCCATATACATGCCAATACCTAAAAATCCCTGCCTTAGGGTATCGGCATGTATATGGAAGAATTTAGGATTATGTTTTTAAATTGCCATTGTCTAATACACACCTGGCTTGCAGCAAAGATCGCACTGACTTCTGAGTCTTCCCTGCTCGGCACACCTTCTCTAGCATGGCTACGTGCTGCAAGCAGGGGCGGTTCTACACAGGGACCCAGAGGGCCCAGTGCCCCTGTAAAAATGTCCCTGGCCCCCCTGAGCTGACTAAAAATACCGGACAAGATCAAGGCTATTTATCTGCTTCCCTGTCCCTGAAACGCTGTCTAGGGAAAGCGTGGGGTTAACAAAGTGAAGTAAAACTTGTGCCCCCTGTCAGAGATGTGCTACAGTTCCCGAGTTGTTGTGGGGACAGGGCGTCTTACAGCTGCAGACAAGAGTTCCAGAAGTGTCACTGGTTTGTTTTGCAAACGTTCTCTCTAGCCTGTACACTGCCAGAACAGAAGAGATGTCTGCCCTCTCGCCTCCACAACTCTGTTGGAGTGTTTTCCTTATTTTTCTAATGTATGTAAATAATTATTTGACACCATTTTCATTAAATGTGCTATCTAAACTATGTAGCACTAGTTAAGTGCATAGACTTCTTTATTTATTTTTCTACTCAGTGTGTGTGTGTGTGTGTGTGTATATATATAACATAATTTATGTAAGAACTTACCTAATAAATTCATTTCTTTCATATTAGCAAGAGTCCATGAGCTAGTGACGTATGGGATATACATTCCTACCAGGAGGGGCAAAGTTTCCCAAACCTCAAAATGCCTATAAATACACCCCTCACCACACCCACAAATCAGTTTAACGCATAGCCAAGAAGTGGGGTGATAAGAAAAAAGTGCCAAAGCATAAAAAAAAATAAGGAATTGGAATAATTGTGCTTTATACAAAAAAAATCATAACCACCACAAAAGAGGGTGGGCCTCATGGACTCTTGCTAATATGAAAGAAATGAATTTATCAGGTAAGTTCTTACATAAATTATGTTTTCTTTCATGTAATTAGCAAGAGTCTATGAGCTAGTGACGTATGGGATAATGAATACCCAAGATGTGGATCTTCCACGCAAGAGTCACTAGAGAGGGAGGGATAAAATAAAGACAGCCAATTCCGCTGAAAAAAATCCACACCCAAAACAAAGTTTAAATCTTATAATGAAAAAAACTGAAATTATAAGCAGAAGAATCAAACTGAAACAGCTGCCTGAAGTACTTTTCTACCAAAAACTGCTTCAGAAGAAGAAAACACATCAAAATGGTAGAATTTAGTAAAAGTATGCAAAGAAGACCAAGTTGCTGCTTTGCAAATCTGATCAACCGAAGCTTCATTCCTAAACGCCCAGGAAGTAGAAACTGACCTAGTAGAATGAGCTGTAATCTTTTGAGGCGGAGTTTTACCCGACTCGACATAAGCATGATGAATCAAAGACTTTAACCAAGACGCCAAAGAAATGGCAGAGGCCTTCTGACCTTTCCTAGAACCGGAAAAGATAACAAATAGACTAGAAGTCTTTCGGAAATTTTAGTAGCTTCAACATAATATTTCAAAGCTCTAACTACATCCAAAGAATGCAACGATCTTTCTTTAGAATTCTTAGGATTAGGACACAATGAAGGAACCACAATTTCTCTACTAATGTTGTTAGAATTCACAACCTTAGGTAAAAATTTAAAAGAAGTTCGCAACACCGCCTTATCCTGATGAAAAATCAGAAAAGGAGACTCACAAGAAAGAGCAGATAATTCAGAAACTCTTCTAGCAGAAGAGATGGCCAAAAGAAACAAAACTTTCCAAGAAAGTAATTTAACCCCTTAATGACAGAGGACTTACCAGGTACGTCATGGAAAAAACTCCCCTTAATGACAATTGACGTACCTGGTACGTCCTCTGTTGTTAGAAGGGCTGGAAGCGATCATGATCGCTTCCAGCTGCTTCCAAGGGATTGTAGTGATGCCTCAATATTGAGGCATCACTGAAATCCCTTATTTTACACACCGATTCAGAAAGGGCCACTCTGTGGCCCTCTCTGCATCGGCAATGATAAGTCACATATTCGTTGGTGGCAGCGAGCATCTTGTAAGAGCACAGTATGTTATAATCTCCTTATATCTAAGTGTAGTAAAGGATTTTCGGCCGGTGCGGCGAGGGGGGGGGCGGGTGCGGCGAGGGGGGGGTGGGTGCGCGCGCGCATGCAAAATATACCCGCAAGTGAACAAATAAAATAAAGACAGAGGCAGATGCAGGGGGATCTATGTTGTTTAGTAAGGGATCTGGGAGGGAAGTAGATTATTTAGGGGGGGGGGCAGCTACACTACAGAAAACAAATGTTTTAAATAAAGTAAAAAAAACAACCTATTTTGGGGGGCAAATTGGGTACTGGCAGACAGCTGCCAGTACCCAAGATGGCGGCAAATAGGTAGAGGGGGAGGGTTAGAGAGATGTATGGGGGGGGGGGATCAGGGAGGTTGTGGGGTAAGGGGGGATCCATCACTGCAGACTGTATGAAAAAAAAAAAAAAAAAAAATCTTTTTATTTCAGTACTGGCAGACTTTCTGCCAGTACTTAAGATGGCAGTGACAATTGTGAGGTGGGGGAGGGAAGAGAGCTGTTTGAGGGGGGTCAGGGGGGGATCAGGGGGTGGGATGTGTCAGGTTGGAGGCTGATCTCTACACTAAAGCTAAAAATTAACCCTACAAGCTACTTAATTAACCCCTTGACTGCTGGGCATATTATAAGTGTGGTGCGCAGCAGCATTTAACGGCCTTATTATTACCAAAAAGCAACGCCAAAGCCATATATATCTGCTATTTCTGAACAAAGGGGATCCCAGAGAAGCATTTACAACCATGTGTGCCATAATTGCACAAGCTGTTTGTAAATAATTTCAGTAAGAAACCTAAAATTGTGAAAAATGTAACAGTTTTTTTTTTTATTTGATCGTATTTGGCTGTGAAATGGTGGCATGAAATATACCAAAATGGGCCTAGATCAATAATTTGGGTTGTCTACTACACTATACTACACTAAAGCTAAAATTAAACCTAAAAGCGCCCTACAAGCTCCTTAATTAACCCCTTCACTGCTGGGCATAATACACATGTGGTGTGCAGAGACATATAGCGGCCTTCTAATTACCAAAAAGAAACGCCAAAGCCATATATGTCTGCTATTTCTGAACAAAGGGGATCCCAGAGAAGTATTTACAACCATTTATGCCATAATTGCACAAGTTGTTTGTAAATAAATTCAGCGAGAAACCTAAAGTTTGTGAAAAAAATTGTGAAAAAGTCAACAATTTTTTTTTTTTTTATCGCATTTGGCGGTGAAATGGTGGCATGAAATATACCAAAATGGGCCTAGATCAATACTTTGGGATGTCTTCTAAATAAAAATATATACATGTCAATGGATATTCAGGGATTCCTGAAAGATATCAGTGTTCCAATGTAACTAGCGCTAATTTTGAAAAAAAGTGGTTTGGAAATAGCAAGTGCTACTTGTATTTTTTTGCCCTATAACTTGCAAAAAAAAGCAAAGAACGTGTAAACATTGGGTATTTCTAAACTCGGGACAAAATTTAGAAACTATTTAGAATGGGTGTTATTTGGTGGTTGTTGATGTGTAACAGATTTTGGGGGTCGAAGTTAGAAAAAGTGTTTTTTTTTCAATTTTTTCCTCATATTTTATATTTTTTTTTATAGTAAATTATAAGATATGATGAAAATAATGGTATCTTTAGAAAGTCCATTTAATGGCGAGAAAAACGCTATATAATATTTGTGGGTACAGTAAATGAGTAAGAGGAAAATTACAGCTAAACACAAACACGGCAGAAATGTAAAAATAGCCCTTGTCATTAAGGGTAAGAAAATTGAAAAATGGTCTGGTCATTAAGGGGTTAATGTCCAGCGAATGCATAGGTTCAAACGGAGGAGCTTGAAGAGCCCCCAGAACCAAATTCAAACTCCAAGGAGGAGAAATTGACTTAATAACAGGTTTTATACGAACCAAAGCTTGTACAAAACAATGAATATTAGGAAGACTAGCAATCTTTCTGTGGAAAAGAACAGAAAGAGCAGAGATTTGTCCTTTCAAGGAACTTGCAGACAAACCTTTATCCAAACCATCCTGAAGAAACTGTAAAATTCTAGGAATTCTAAAAGAATGCCAAGAAAAATGATGAGAAAAACACCAAGAAATGTAAATCTTCCAGACTCGATAATATATCTTCCTAGATACAGATTTACAAGCCTGTAACATAGTATTAATCGCAGAGTCAGAGAAACCTCTATGACTGAGAATCAAGCGTTCAATCTCCATACCTTCAAATTTAAGGATTTGAGATCCTGATGGAAAAAACACAATTTATGCTTACCTGATAAATTTATTTCTCTTGTGGTGTATCCAGTGCACAGATCATCCATTACTTGTGGGATATTCTCATTCCCAACAGGAAGTTGCAAGAGGACACCCACAGCAGAGCTGTAATATAGCTCCTCCCCTAACTGTCATAGCCAGTCATTCGACCGAAAACAAGCCGAGAAAGGAGGAACCATAGGGTGTAGTGGTTACTGTAGTTTAAATTTAAAAATTACCTGCCTTAAAATGACAGGGCGGGCCGTGGACTGGATAAACCACAAGAGAAATAAATTTATCAGGTAAGCATAAATTGTGTTTTCTCTTGTAAGGTGTATCCAGTCCACGGATCATCCATTACTTGTGGGATACCAATACCAAAGCTAAAGTACACGCATGAAGGGAGGGACAAGGCAGGAACATAAATGGAAGGAACCACTGCCTGTAAAACCTTTCTCCCAAATATAGCCTCCGAAGAAGCAAAAGTATCAAATTTGTAAAATGTTGAAAAAGTATGAAGCGAAGACCAAGTCGCCGCCTTGCAAATCTGTTCAACAGAAGCCTCATTTTTAAAGGCCCAAGTGGAAGCCACAGCTCTAGTGGAATGAGCTGTAATCCTTTCAGGAGGCTGCTGTCCAGCAGTCTCATAGGCTCAGCGGATTAAGCTTCTTAGCCAAAAAGAAAAAAAGAGGTTGCCAAAGCCTTTTGACCTCTCCTTTGTCCAGAGTAGACAACAAACAAAGCAGATGTTTGACGAAAATCTTTAGTAGCTTGTAAGTAAAACTTTAAAGCACAGACCATGTCCAGATTGTGTAACACAAGGATGGAACCACAATCTCTTGATTGATATTCTTGTTAGATACCACCTTAGGTAAGAACCCAGGTTTGGTACGCAGGACTACCTTATCCGTATGAAAAATCAGATAAGGAGAATCACATTGTAAGGCAGATAGCTCAGAGACTCTACGAGCCGAGGAAATAGCTACCAAAAAAAAAAAAAAGAACTTTCCAAGATAAAAGTTTGATATCTATGGAATGAAGAGGTTCAAATGGAACTCCTTGAAGAACCTTAAGAACCAAGTTTAAGCTCCATGGTGGAGCAACAGGTTTAAACACAGGCTTGATTCAAACTAAAGCCTGACAAAATGCCTGAACGTCTGGAACATCTGCCAGACGCTAGTGCAAAAGAATAGACAGAGCAAAAATCTGTCCCTTTAAGAAACTAGCTGACAATTCTTTTTCCAAACCTTCTTGGAGAAAAGATAAAATCCTAGGAATCCTGACCTTACTCCATGAGTAACCCTTGGATTCACACCAATAAAGATATCTACGCCATACCTTATGGTAAATTTTCCTGGTGACAGGCTTTCGTGCCTGTATTAAGGTATCAATAACTGACTCGGAGAAGCCACGCTTTGATAAAATCAAGCATTCAATCTCCAGGCAGTCAGCCTCAGAGAAATTAGATTTGGATGGTTGAAAGGACCCTGAAGTAGAAGGTCCTGTCTCAGAGGCAGAGACCATGGTGGAAAGGATGACATGTCCACTAGATCTGCATACCAGGTCCTGCGTGGCCACGCAGGTGCTATCAGAATCACTGATGCTCTCTCCTGCTTGATCTTGGCAATCAGTCGAGGGAGCAGAGGAAACGGTGGAAACACATAAGCCAGGTTGAAAGACCAGGGCGCTGCTAGAGTATCTATCAGTGTCACCTTGGGATCCCTGGACCTGGATCCGTAACACGGAAGCTTGGCGTTCTGGCGAGACGCCATGAGATCCAGTTCTGGTTTGCCCCAACAGAGAATCAGTTGTGCAAATACCTCCGGATGGAGTTCCCACTCTCCTGGATGAAAAGTCTGACGACTTAGAAAATCCGCCTCCCAGTGCTCTACACCTGGGATATGGATAGCTGATAGGTGGCAAGAGTGAATCTCTGCCCAGTGAATTATTTTTGAAACTTCTAACATCTCTAGGGAACTTCTTGTTCCCCCTCGATGGTTGATGTAAGCTACAGTCGTGATGTTGACCGACTGAAATCTGATGTACCTCAGAGTTGCTAACTGAGGCCAAACCTGAAGAGCCTTGAATATCGCTCTTAGTTCCAGAATATTTATTGGAAGGAGAGACTCCTCCTGAGTCCACGATCCCTGAGCCTTCAGGGAGTTCCAGACTGCACCCCAACCTAGAAGGCTGGCATTTGTTGTTACAATAGTCCAATCTGGCCTGCGAACGTCATACCTTTGGACAGATGGACCCGAGATAGCCACCAGGGAAGAGGATCCCTGGTCTCTTGGTCCAGATTCAGTTGAGGGGCCAAATCTGTGTAATCCCCGCTCCACTGACTGAGCCTGCATAGTTGCAGCGGTCTGAGATGTAAGCGTGCAAACGGCACTATGTCCATTGCCGCTACCATTAAGCCGATTACTTCCATACACTGAGCCACCAAAGGGCGCGGAATGGAATGAAGAACCCGACAGGAATTTAGAAGCTTTGATAACCTGGACTCCGTCAAGGTAAATTTTCATTTCTACAGAATCTATCAGAGTCCCTAGAAAGGAAACTTTTGTGAGTGGGGATAGAGAACACTTTTCCTTGTTCACTTTCCACCCATGCAACCTCAGAAATGCCAGTACTACGTCCGTATGAGACTTGGCAATTTTGAAGTTTGACGCCTGTATCAGGATGTCGTCTAAATAAGGGGCTACTGCTATGCCCCGCGGCCTTAGGACCGCCAAAAGCGACCCTAGAACCTTTGTAAAGATTCTTGGGGCTGTAGCTAATCCAAAGGGAAGAGCTACAACTGGTAATGCCTGTCTTGAAAGGCAAACCTGAGAAACCGATGATGATCTTTGTGTATCGGAATGTGAAGATAAGCATCCTTTAGATCCAATGTAGTCATATATTGACCCTCCTGGATCAGTGGTAGGAAGGTACGAATAGTTTCCATCTTGAACGACGGAACTTTGAGGAATTTGTTTAAGATCTTTAGATCCAAAATCGGTCTGAAGGTTCCCTCTTTTTTGGGAACCACAAACAGATTTGAGTAAAAACCCTGTTCCTGTTCCTCCTTTGGAACTGGATGGATCACTCCCATAACTAGGAGGTCTCGTACACAGTGTAAGAATGCCTCACTCTTTATCTGGTTTGCAGATAATTGTGAAAGGTGAAATCTCCCTTTTGGGGGGGGAAGCTTTGAAGTCCAGAAGATATCCCTGGGATATAATTTCCAACGCCCAGGGATCCTGAACATCTCTTGCCCACGCCTGGGCGAAGAGTGAAAGTCTGCCCCCTACTAGATCTGTTACCGGATAGGGGGTCGTTCCTTCATGCTGTCTTAGAGGTAGCAGCAGGCTTTTTGACCTGCTTACCTTTTTTCCAGGTCTGGTTTGGTCTCCAGACCGTCTTGGATTGAGCAAAAGTTCCCTCTTGTTTATTATAAGAGGAAGTTGATGCCGCACCTGCCTTGAAGTTTCGAAAGGCACGAAAATTAGACTGTTTGGCCCTAGATTTGGACCTGTCCTGAGGAAGGGCACAACCTTTTCCTCCCGTGATATCAGCAATAATCTCCTTCAAACCAGGCCCGAATAGGGTCTGCCCCTTGAAGGGAATGTTAAGTAGCTTAGATTTTAAAGTCACGTCAGCTGACCATGATTTAAGCCATAGCGCTCTGCGCGCCTGTATAGCAAAACCAGAATTCTTAGCCGTTAGTTTATTCAAATGAACAATGGCATCAGAAATAAAATAATTGGCTAGCTTAAGTGCTCTAAGTTTGCCAAGTATGTCATCCAATGGAGTCTCTACCTGTAAAGCCTCTTCCAGAGACTCAAACCAGTACGCCGCAGCAGCAGTGACAGGGGCAATGCATGCAAGGGGCTGTAGGATAAAACCTTGTTGAATAAATATTTTCTTAAGGTAACCTTCTAATTTTTTATCCATTGGCTCTAAAAAAGCACAACTGTCCTCGACAGGGATAGTAGTACGCTTTGCTAGAGTAGAAACTGCTCCCTCCACCTTAGGGACTGTCTGCCATAAGTCCCGTGTGGTGGCGTCTATTGGAAAACATTTTTCTAAAAATAGGAGGGGAAGAGAACGGCACACCTGGTCTATCCCATTCCTTATTAATAATTTCTGTAAACCTTTTAGGTATTGGAAAAACATCAGTACACACCGGCACTGCAAAGCATTTATCCAGTCTACAAAATTTCTCTGGCACTGCAATGGTATCACAGTCATTCAGAGCAGCTAAAACCTCCCTAAGTAACACGCGGAGGTGTTCAAGCTTAAATTTAAATGTAGAAATATTAGAATCAGGTATCTTTCCTGAGTCATTAACATCACCCACTGACTGAAGCTCTCCTTCCTCAGCTTCTGCATATTGTGAGGCAGTATCAGACATGGTTCTTAAAGCGTCAGTATGCTCTGCATTTTGTCTCACCCCAGAGCTATCTCGCTAACCTCTAAGTTCAGGTAGTCTGACTAATACCGCTGACAGTGTATTATCCATGACTGCCGCCATGTCTTGTAAAGTAAACGCTATGGGCGCCCTAGATGTACTTGGCGCCATTTGAGCGTGAGTCCCTTGGGCGGGAGTCAAAGGGTCTGACACGTGGGGAGAGTTAGTCGGCATAACTTTCCCCTCGTCAGATTCCTCTGGTGATAATTTTTTTAAAAACAGAATATGATCTTTATTGCATAAAATGAAATCAGTACATTTGGTACACATTCTAAGAGGGGGTTCCACCATGGCTTTTAAACATAATGAACAAGGAGTTTCTTCTATGTCAGACATGTTTATACAGACTAGCAATGAGACTAGCAAGCTTGGAAAACACTTTAAATCAAGTTAACAAGCAAATATAAAAAACGGTACTGTGCCTTTTGTCAGAATTTGAAAAACAGTGAAAAAATGCAGTAAATCAAACGAAATTTTTACAGTGTATGTAATAGGCTAGCAGAGCATTGCATCCACTTGCAAATGGATGATTAACCCCTTAGTTCAAAAAACGGATAAAAAAAAACTAAATAGACTTTTTTTTTTTTAACAGTCACAACCAACTGCCACAGCAAGCTGTGGTCCTACCTTCCCCAATAAACGACTTTGGAAAGCCTTTGAGCCCTTTAGAGATGTCCTATAGCATACAGGGGACTCCTGAGGGAAGCTGGATGTCACAGTTTGTAATTTTAACTGCACCAACTGTAACTTTTATACTATAACAGTGGAAAGCCTCAGTAAAACTGTTTCTAGTCAAAATTTAAGCCAGCCATGTGGAAAAAACTAGGCCCCAATAAAGTTTTATCACCAATGCATATATAAAAATGATTAAACATGCCAGCAAACGTTTATATTGCAATATCATAAGGGTATTACCCCTGGGAGTAAGCATGATACCAGTCGTTATTAAATCACTGTATTCAGGCTTAAGTTACATTAATCCGGTATCAGCAGCATTTTCTAGTGTTTTCCATCTCTAGAAAAATATATAACTGCACATACCTGATAGCAGAATAAACTGCACGCCATTCTCTCGCTGAAGTTACCTCATCTGTGTAATCCCCTCAGACATATGTGAGAATAGAAATGGATCTTAGTTACAACCTGCTAAGATCATAGAAACCTCAGGCAGATTCTTCTTCTATTTACTACCTGAGATAAAATAGCACAACTCCGGTACTATTTAAAAATAACAAACTTTTGATTGAAGAAAATAAACTAACTATATTTAACCACTCTCTCCTACAACATCCTAGCTTGTGGAGAGTTGCAAGAGAATGACTGGCTATGACAGTTAGGGGAGGAGCTATATTACAGCTCTGTTGTGGGTGTCCTCTTGCAACTTCCTGTTGGGAATGAGAATATCCCACAAGTAATGGATGATCCGTGGACTGGATACACCTTACAAGAGAAAAGGACCTTGCGATAGAAGGTCTGGTCTTAACGGAAGAGTCCACGGTTGGCAAGTGGCCATCTGGACAAGATCCGCATACCAAAACCTGTGAGGCCATGCTGGAGCCACCAGCAGAACAAACGAGCACTCCTTTAGAATCTTGGAAATCACTCTTGGAAGAAGAACTAGAGGCGGAAAGATATAGGCAGGATGATACTTCCAAGGAAGTGACAATGCATCCACTGCCTCCGCCTGAGGATCCCTGGATCTGGATAGATACCTGGGAAGTTTCTTGTTTAGATGAGAAGCCATCAGATCTATTTCTGGAAGTCCCCACATTTGAACAATCTGAAGAAATACCTCTGGGTGAAGAGACCATTCGCCCGGATGTAACGTTTGGCGACTGAGATAATCCACTTCCCAATTGTCTATACCTGGGATATGAACCGCAGAAATTAGACAGGAGCTGGATTCCGCCCATACCAGTATTCGAGATACTTCTTTCATAGCCAGAGGACTGTGAGTCCCTCCTTGATGATTGACATATGCCACGGTTGTGACATTGTCCGTCTGAAAACAAATGAAAGACTCTCTCTTTAGAAGAGGCCATGACTGAAGAGCTCTGAAAATTGCACGGAGTTCCAAAATGTTGATTGGTAATCTCACCTCCTGAGATTCCCAAACCCCTTGTGCTGTCAGAGACCCCCAAACAGCTCCCCAACCTGTCAGACTTGCATCTGTTGAAATCACAGTCCAGGTCGGAAGAACAAAAGAAGCCCCCTGAACTAAACGATGGTGGTCTGTCCACCACGTCAGAGAGTGTCGTACAATCGGTTTTAAAGATATTAATTGAGATATCTTTGTATAATCCCTGCACCACTGGTTCAGCATACAGAGCTGAAGAGGTCGCATGTGGAAACGAGCAAAGGGGATCGCGTCCGATGCAGCAGTCATAAGACCTAGAATTTCCATGCATAAGGCTACCAAAGGGAATGATTGAGACTGAAGGTTTCGACAAGCTGAAACCAATTTTAGACGTCTCTTGTCTGTCAGAGACAGAGTCATGGACACTGAATCTATCTGGAAACCTAAAAAGGTTACCCTTGTCTGAGGAATCAATGAACTTTTTGGTAAATTGATCCTCCAACCATGTTCTCGAAGAAACAATACAAGTCGATTCGTATGAGATTCTGCTAAATGTGAAGACTGAGCAAGTACCAAGATATCGTCCAAATAAGGAAATACCACAATACCCTGTTCTCTGATTACAGACAGAAGGGCACTGAGAACCTTTGTAAAAATCCTTGGATCTGTTGCTAGGCCAAACGGCAGAGCAACCACAAACAAAAAGGCAGAATAGTCCTTATAGTTACCATTTTGAATGTTGGTATCCTTACATAATGATTCAATATTTTTAAATCCAGAACTGGTCTGAAGGAATTCTCCTTCTTTGGTACAATGAAGAGATTTGAGTAAAACCCCAGCCCCTGTTCCAGAACTGGAACTGGCATAATTACTCCAGCCAACTCTAGATCTGAAACACATTTCACAAATGCTTGAGCCTTTACTGGATTTACTGGGACACGGGAAAGAAAAAATCTTCTTGCAGGAGGCCTTATCTTGAAGCCTATTCTGTACCCTTGTGAAACAATGTTCTGAATCCAAAGATTGTGAATCGAATTGATCCAAATTTCTTTGAAAAATCGTAATCTGCCCCCTACCAGCTGGGCTGGAATGAGGGCCGCACCTTCATGTTGACTTGGGAGCTGGCTTTGGCTTTCTAAAAGGCTTGGATTTATTCCGGACTGGAGATGGTTTCCAAACTGATACCACTCCTGTAGGGAAAGGATCAGGCTTTTGTTCCTTATTGTGACGAAAGGAACGAAAACGATTAGTAGACCTAAATTTACCTTTAGATTTGTTATCCTGTGGTAAAAAAGTTCCTTTCCCCCCAGTAACAGTTGAAATAATAGAATCCAACTGTGAACCAAATAATTTATTACCCTGGAAAGAAAGGGAAAGCAAAGTTGACTTGGAAGACATATCAGCATTCCAAGTTTTAAGCCATAAAGCTCTTCTAGCTAAAATAGCTAGAGACATATACCTGACATCAACCCTAATGATATCAAAGATGGCATCACAAATAAAATTATTAGCATGTTGAAGATTAACAATGCTATGAGAATTATGATCTGTTACTTGTTGCGCTAAAGCTTCCAACCAAAAAGTTGAAGCTGCAGCAACATCCGCTAAAGATATAGCAGGTCTAAGAAGATTACCTGAACATAAGTAAGCTTTTCTTAGAAAGGATTCAATTTTCCTATCTAAAGGATCCTTAAAGGAAGTACTATCTGCCGTAGGAATAGTAGTACGTTTAGCAAAAGTAGAGATAGCCCCATCAACCTTAGGGATTTTGTCCCAAAACTCTAATCTGTCAGATGGCACAGGATATAATTGCTTAAAAAGTTTAGAAGGAGTAAATGAATTACCCAAATTATTCAATTTCCTGGAAATTACTTCAGAAATAGCATCAGGGACAGGAAAAACTTCTGGAATAACTACAGGAGATTTAAAAACCTTATTTAAACGTTTAGATTTAGTATCAAGAGGACCAGATTCCTCTATTTCTAATGCAATTAAGACTTCTTTAAGTAAAGAACGAATAAATTCCATTTTGAATAAATATGAAGATTTATCAGCATCAACCTCTGAAACAGAATCCTCTGAACCAGAGGAATCATTATCAGAATCAGAATGATGATGTTCATTTAAAAATTCATCTGAAAAATGAGAAGTTTTAAAAGACCTTTTACGTTTACTAGAAGGAGGAATAACAGACATAGCCTTCTTAATGGATTTAGAAACTATGGCCTAGATTTGGAGTTTTGTCGGTAAAGACCCGCGTGGCTAACGCCGGCTTTTTTCTGGCCGCACCATAAAAATAACTCTGGTATTGAGAGTCCACATAAAGGCTGCGTTAGGCTCCAAAAAAGGAGCGTAGAGCATATTTAACGCAGCTTCAACTCTCGATACCAGAGTTGCTTACGCAAGAGGCCAGCCTCAAAAACGTGCTCGTGCACGATTCTCCCATAGAAAACAATGGGGCTGTTTGACCTGCAAAAAAAGCCGCGTTCAGCTCCTAACGCAGCCCCATTGTTTGCTATGCGGAAACACTTCCTACGTCTGCATCTAACACTCTAACATGTACCCCGAGTCTAAACACCCCTAACCTTACACTTATTAACCCCTATTCTGCCGCCCCCGCTATCGCTGACCCCTGCATATTATTATTAACCCCTAATCTGCCGCTCCGTAAACCGCCGCTACTTACATTATCCCTATGTACCCCTAATCTGCTGCCCTAACATCGCTGACCCCTATATTATATTTATTAACCCCTAATCTGCCCCCCACAACGTCGCCTCCACCTGCCTACACTTATTAACCCCTAATCTGCCGAGCGGACCGCACCGCTATTATTATAAAGTTATTAACCCCTAATCCGCCTCACTAACCCTATAATAAATAGTATTAACCCCTAATCTGCCCTCCCTAACATCGCCGACACCTAACTTCAAACATTAACCCCTAATCTGCCGACTGGAGCTCACCGCTATTCTAATAAATGTATTAACCCCTAAAGCTAAGTCTAACCCTAACACTAACACCCCCCTAAGTTAAATATAATTTAAATCTAACGAAATTAATTAACTCTTATTAAATAAATTATTCCTATTTAAAGCTAAATACTTACCTGTAAAATAAATCCTAATATAGCTACAATATAAATTATAATTATATTATAGCTATTTTAGGATTTATATTTATTTTACAGGTAACTTTGTATTTATTTTAACCAGGTACAATAGCTATTAAATAGTTAAGAACTATTTAATAACTACAATAGTTAAAATAATTACAAAATTACCTGTAAAATAAATCCTAACCTAAGTTACAATTAAACCTAACACTACACTATCAATAAATTAATTAAATAAACTACCTACAATTACCTACAATTAACCTAACACTACACTATCAATAAATTAATTAAATACAATTCCTACAAATAAATACAATTAAATAAACTAGCTAAAGTACAAAAAATAAAAAAGAACTAAGTTACAAAAAATAAAAAAATATTTACAAACATAATAAAAATATTACAACAATTTTAAACTAATTACACCTACTCTAAGCCCCCTAATAAAATACCAAAGCCCCCCAAAATAAAAAAATGCCCTACCCTATTCTAAATTACTAAAGTTCAAAGCTCTTTTACCTTACCAGCCCTGAACAGGGCCCTTTGCGGGGCATGCCCCACGAAGTTCAGCTCTTTTGCCTGTAAAAAAAACATACAATACCCAAGCCCCCCAACATTACAACCCACCACCCACATACCCCTAATCTAACCCAAACCCCCATTAAATAAACCTAACACTAAACCCCTGAAGATCTTCCTACCTTGTCTTCACCTCACCGGGTTCAACGATCTGTCCAGAAGAGCTCCTCCGATGTCCTGATCCAAGCCCAAGCGGGGGGCTGAAGAGGTCCATGATCCGGCTGAAGTCTTCATTCAAGCGGGGCAGAAGAGGTCTTCCATCCGATTGAAGTCTTCATCCAAGTGAGATCTTCTATGGTCATCCATCCGGAGCAGAGCGGCAGGATCCTGAAGACCTCCGACGCGGAACATCCATCCTGGCCGCAAGCTCAATCTGATTGGCTGATTGGATCAGCCAATCGGATTGAACTTGATTATGATTGGCTGATTCCATCAGCCAATCAGAATATTCCTACCTTAATTCCGATTGGCTGATAGAATCCTATCAGCCAATCGGAATTCGAGGGACGCCATCTTGGATGACGTCATTTAAAGGAACCGTCATTCGTCGTTCAGTCGTCGGCCAGGATGGATGTTCCGCGTCGGAGGTCTTCAGGATCCTGCCGCTCCGCATGGATGACCATAGAAGATCCCGCTTGGATGAAGACTTCAATCGGATGGAAGACCTCTTCTGCCCCGCTTGGATGAAGACTTCAGCCGGATCATGGACCTCTTCAGCCCCCCGCTTGGGCTTGGATCAGGACATCGGAGGAGCTCTTCTGGACAGATCGTTGAACCCGGGGAGGTGAAGACAAGGTAGGAAGATCTTCAGGGGCTTAGTGTTAGGTTTATTTAAGGGGGGTTTGGGTTAGATTAGGGGTATGTGGGTGGTGGGTTGTAATGTTGGGGGGCTTGGGTATTGTATGTTTTTTTTTTACAGGCAAAAGAGCTGAACTTCTTGGGGCATGACCCGCAAAGGGCCCTGTTCAGGGCTGGTAAGGTAAAAGAGCTTTGAACTTTAGTAATTTAGAATAGGGTAGGGCATTTTTTTATTTTGGGGGGCTTTGTTATTTAATAGGGGGCTTAGAGTAGGTGTAATTAGTTTAAAATTGTTTTAATATTTTTCTTATGTTTGTAAATATTTTTTTATTTTTTGTAACTTAGTTCTTTTTTATTTTTTGTACTTTAGCTAGTTTATTTAAATGTATTTATTTGTAGGAATTGTATTTAATTAATTTATTGATAGTGTAGTGTTAGGTTAATTGTAGGTAATTGTAGGTAGTTTATTTAATTAATTTATTGATAGTGTAGTGTTAGGTTTAATTGTAACTTAGGTTAGGATTTATTTTACAGGTAATTTTGTAATTATTTTAACTATTAAATAGTTCTTAACTATTTAATAGCTATTGTACCTGGTTAAAATAAATACAAAGTTACCTGTAAAATAAATATTAATCCTAAAATAGCTATAATATAATTATAATTTATATTGTAGCTATATTAGGATTTATTTTACAGGTAAGTATTTAGCCTTAAATAGGAATAATTTATTTAATAAGAGTTAATTTATTTCGTTAGATTTAAATTATATTTAACTTAGGGGGGTGTTAGTGTTAGACTTAGCTTTAGGGGTTAAAGGACCAGTAAACACAGCAGATTTGCATAATCAACAAATGCAAGATAACAAGACAATACAATAGCATTTACTCTGAATTTCAAATGAGTAGTAGATTCTTTTCTAACACATTTTAAAGTTATATATATTTCCACTCCCCCTGTACCATGTGATAGCAATCAGCCAATCACAAATGCATATACGTATAGTCTGAGTTCTTGCACATGCTCAGCAGGAGCTGGTAACTCAAAAAAAGTGTAAATATAAAAGACTGTGCACATTTTTTTTAATGGAAGTAAATTGGAAAGTTGTTTAAAATTACATGCTCTATCTCAATCATGAAAATTTAATAAAGCCTGAGTGTCCCTTTAATACATTTATTAGAATAGCGGTGAGCTCCAGTCGGCAGATTAGGGGTTAATGTTTGAAGTTAGGTGTCGGCGATGTTAGGGAGGGCAGATTAGGGGTTAATACTATTTATTATAGGGTTAGTGAGGCGGATTAGGGGTTAATAACTTTATAATAATAGCGGTGCGGTCCGCTCGGCAGATTAGGGGTTAATAAGTGTAGGTAGCTGGCTGCGACGTTGTGGGGGGCAGGTTAGGGGTTAATAAATATAATATAGGGGTCGGCGGTGTTAGGGGCAGCAGATTAGGGGTACATAAGTATAACGTAGGTGGCGGTCGGCAGATTAGGGGTTAAAAAAATTTAATCGAGTGGCGGCGATGTGGGGGGACCTCGGTTTAGGGGTACATAGGTAGTTTATGGGTGTTAGTGTACTTTAGAGTACAGTAGTTAAGAGCTTTATAAACCGGCATTAGCCCAGAAAGCTCTTAACTACTGACTTTTTTCCTGCGGCTGGAGTTTTGTCGTTAGATGTCTAACGCTCACTTCAGACACGACTCTAAATACCGGAGTTAGAAAGATCCCATTGAAAAGATAGGATACGCAATTTACGTAAGGGGATCTGCGGTATGGAAAAGTCGCGGCTGAAAAGTGAGCGAGACCCTTTTTTGAGTGACTCCAAATACCGGAGGTAGCCTAAAACCAGCGTTAGGAGCCTCTAACGCTGGTTTTCACGGCTAACGCCAAACTCCAAATCTAGGCCAAAATCTCTTATGTTAACAGGAACACTCTGAGTATTAGATGTTGATGGAACAGCAACAGGTAATGTAACATTACTAAAGGAAATATTATCTGCATTAACAAGTTTGTCATGATATTCATTACAAACAACAGCTGGAGGAACAGATACCACAAGTTTACAGCAAATACACTTAACTTTGGTAGATCCAGCATCAGGCAGCGATTTTCCAGAAGTATCTTCTGATTCAGGGTCAATCTGAGACATCTTGCAATATGTAATAGAAAAAACAACATATAAAGCAAAATTGATCAAATTCCTTAAATGACAGTTTCAGGAATGGGAAAAAATGCCAGTGAACAAGCTTCTAGGAACCAGAAGCAAATAAACAATGAGACTTAAATAATGTGGAGACAATAATGACGCCCATATTTTTTAGCGCCAAAAAAGCCCACATTATTTGGCGCCTAAATGCTTTTAGCGCCAAAAATGACGCCACATCCGGTAACGCCGACACTTTTGGCGCAAAAACGTCAAAAATGACACAACTTCCGGTGACAAGTATGACGCCGGAAATAACAAAGACATTTTTTTCCCCCAAAAAAGTCAGTGCCAAGAATGACGCAATAAAATGAAGCATTTTCAGCCCCCGCGAGCCTAACAGCCCACAGGGAAAAAAGTCAAATTTTAAGGTAAGAAAAAAATTGATTATTCAAATGCATTATCACAAATAATGAAACTGACTGTCTGAAATAAGGAATATTGAACATCCTGAATCAAGGCAAATAAATGTTTAAACACAAATATTTAGAACTTTATATAAAAGTGCCCAACCATAGCTTAGAGTGTCACAAAAATAAGACTTACTTACCCCAGGACACTCATCTACATGTAGTAGAAAGCCAAACCAGTACTGAAACGAGAATCAGTAGAGGTAATGGTATATATGAGTATATCGTCGATCTGAAAAGGGAGGTAAGAGATGAATCTCTACGACCGATAACAGAGAGCCTATGAAATAGACCCCGTAGAAGGAGATCATTGAATTCAAATAGGCAATACTCTCTTCACATCCCTCTGACATTCACTGCATGCTGAGAGGAAAACCGGGCTCCAACCTGCTGCGGAGCGCATATCAACGTAGAATCTAGCACAAACTTACTTCACCACCTCCACGGGAGGCAAAGTTTGTAAAACTGATTTGTGGGTGTGGTTAGGGGTGTATTTATAGGCATTTTGAGGTTTGGGAAACTTTGCCCCTCCTGGTAGGAATGTATATCCCATACGTCACTAGCTCATGGACTCTTGCTAATTACATGAAAGAAATATATATATGTGTGTGTGTATATATATATATATATGTGTGTGTATATGTGTGTATATATATATTATATATTTGTGTATATGTGTATGGTTGTGTATATGTATGTGTGTATATATTATATATTTGTGTATATGTGTATGGTTGTGTGTGTGTATATATATATATATATATATATACAAAAATTATAAATATATACATTTATACACATATATATGCTACAGTTAAAGTGCACATTACCTAGTTAATCTGCAGATTAACTAGGGTGATCAGTTAAAGTGCAAAAAAAAAAAAAAAAGCATTTTAGCTTTTTAGAAAAGTTTGTTTCTCTCATGTAGACTGTTTATTGAAAAAGAAGCAGAAGAATGTAATAAATAAAGAACAGAATGTTCCGATTTCGGCCGAGGGCAGATAAGCTCCAGACAATTTGTGACTGCAAATTCATTTCCTAGATCTAATATTTTAAACCGTTTGTATTATATATTTTTTTTTTTAATTGTTATAGTTGAGTTTAACTAAATAATAACATTATGTTAATTTCATTGTTATAGTTGAGTTTAAAGGATTACTTTCTGTTATAATTTTTAAGCTAAACAACTAACATATTAAAGTTAATAAACATTAATTAAAACCTACTGACCTATATTTTCTCCAAAACGAAGTTTCATAACGTTCTAAAAGTTATATCTTTTATTCGCCGATGATGTCACGTTATCCTGCCTACTATTTTCAGCAATGCATGTTCAAAATACTTAAACCAATAACTTTGTGTTTAAAGCGCCATTTTGAAACCTAGGTATTGTAAACGGATTGGAAAACAATTAAATTTGCAGACAAGATTTCTGATATATGGTAGAGATATGTTAATGAAATGCTATTGATAAAAAGCGTATTTGGGGTAGTTAGTTAGTAACAGGCATAGAAAATATTTACTTTCAGTGGCCCTTTAACGAAATAAATAAAGAACATGTTAAATAATATTTGAGTTTATCGAAATAAATTAAAAACAAAATGTTCCGATTTCGGCCGAGGGCAGATACGCTCCAGAGTGCTCTGTTCTAATCAGAGCCTTGGGCGCCGCAACTGCCTCTGGGAACCTTACCACGGGTCACAGCCCGCACGTCTTGAAATTCTCTGTCTGGGAAATTATCTATTGAATCTATAATAGATAGATTCAATAGATAGATAATTTCCCAGAGAATTTCAAGACGTGCGGTCTGAGACCCATGGTAAGGTTCCCAGAGGCAGTTGCGGCGCCCGAGGCTCTGATTAGAACAGAGCACTCTGGAACGTATCTGCCCTTGGCCAAAATCGGAACATTCTGTTCTTTATTTCATTAAACTCAATTATTTAACATGTTCTTTATTTCGTTAAACTCAACTATAAACAATTAAAAAAATGTAATACAAACGGTTTAAAATATTAGATCTAGGAAATGAATTTGCAGTCACAAATTATTTTATTGACTTTTTAGATTTGATATAGGAAATTAATTTGCAATTGCTTACTTATTTGTGCAGTCTAAAAATTGGTGACACTTTGAATTACATAGATAGATTCGATAGATAATTTCCCAGACAAAGAATTTCAAGATGTGCGGGCTGGGACCCATGGTAAGGTTCCCAGAGGCAGTTGTGGCGCCCAAGGCTCTGATTAGAACAGAGCACTCTGGAGCGTATCTGCCCTCGGCCGAAATTGGAACATTCTTCGGCTTCTTTTTCAATAAACAGTTTACATGAGAGAAACAAACTTTTCTCACTTTAACTACATGGAAGCAGTTAATGTGCACATTACCTAGGTAAAGTGCAGATTCTGCACTTTAACTGAGCAAATCAGTTAAAGGGACAGTACACTTTAAAATTGTTTTTCCATAAATGTATTTTAAATGACTTGTTATACCAACTGCAGAGTATAAAATATTTAAGAAATTGCATTTTCAGGTTTGTGTATCTGAAGTAGCTGGTTTTGTGCTTTGAAACCACAGCCTATTACAATGGGTTGAGCTTCAGGTAATATCAGATCTCATTATGTTATCACTTTTGTGTAAACAGATTTGCTTCCTTATCTTATATTTGTATGGAACACCAAAGCTCAATACATAGAGAGAATAGAAAAGTATCATTGTATTACTTAACTATCCTGCATTCCACTGGGAGTGTAATCTCTTCTGCTGGCTTTGTTTACTTAGGCTTGTCAATAGCGTATACGCCAGTATCAAAACTTTCAGTATAGGTTGAGAAACCACAAGCTAAATCAGCTATTTCAAATGCTGAAATAGGAGTAAAGGAGCTACTTGCAACCAATTTAATACACTCTAGCAGGTAAAATGGATCATTGGGAATAATTTAATGGGGAGAAAGCTTTTGGGTGAACTATCCCTTTAATCTGCAGATTAACTAGGTAATGTGCACTTTAACTGTAACATATATATATCATTTGTTTCCGTTTTTTAATGTGCCCCCCTGATTAAACACTGGCCCGCCCCACCTTGGCCCCCTCAGTAAAATTTGTCTAGAACCGCCACTGGCTGCAAGCAGCCCAACTAATAAACCCACCTACTAATCGATAATGAAAATCGTTGACGATTTTCATTATCTATTATCGACTAAGTCGATTCATGTTTCAGCCCTACTCGAATGCATTTAGTGTGGACTCGGAGTAGCTGTTCCTCATAAGCATATAATTTGATAATTGAAGTTAATTGGAAAGGTTTGGTTTTGTAATTGCGCACTATATTAATTACAATTTTTCACTTTCGTGTCCCTTTAAGCAACCTGCAGCATTCTGAAAAAACATAATTTATGCTTACCTGATAAATTTATTTCTCTTGTAGTGTATCCAGTCCACGGATCATCCATTACTTATGGAATATATTCTCCTTCCCAACAGGAAGCTGCAAGAGTCCACCCACAGCAAAGCTGCTATATAGCTCCTCCCCTAACTGCCATATTCAGTCATTCGACCGAAAACATGCAGAGAAAGGAAAAACCATAGGGTGCAGTGGTGACTGTAGTTCAAATGAAAAAATTACCTGCCTTAAAGTGACAGGGCGGGCCGTGGACTGGATACACTACAAGAGAAATAAATTTATCAGGTAAGCATAAATTATGTTTTCTCTTGTTAAGTGTATCCAGTCCACGGATCATCCATTACTTATGGAATACCAATACCAAAGCTAAAGTACACGGATGATGGGAGGGACAAGGCAGGTACTTAAACGGAAGTTACCACTGCCTGTAAAAAACCCTTTCTCCCAAAAATAGCCTCCGAAGAAGCAAGGTATCAAATTTGTTAAATTTGAAAAGTATGAAGCGCAGACCAAGACTCTGTCTTGTAAATCTGTTCAACAGAAGCCACATTTCAAAAAGGCCCAAGTGAAAACCACAGCTCTAGTAGAATGAGCTGTAATCCCTTCAGGAGGCTGCTGTCCAGCAGTCTCATAAGCTAAATGAATTATGCTTTTTAACCAAAAAGACAGAGAGGCTGCTGAAGTCTTTTGACCTCTCCTCTGTCCAGACTAGACAACAAACAAGGTGAACGTTTGATGAAAACTGTAGTAGCTTGTAAGTAAAACTTTAAAGCACAAACCACGTCCAATATTGTGTAATAGACGTTCCTTCTTTGAGGAAGGATTAGGATACAAGCATGGAACAACTATCTCTTGAGTGATGTACTTGTTAGATACCACCTTAGGAAAAAACCCAGGTTGGTACGCAGGACTACCTTATCCGTACGAAGGACCAGATAAGGAGAATCACATTGTAACACAGATAACTTGGAGACTCTACGAGTCGAGGAATTAGCTACCCAAAATGAACTTTCCAAGATAAAGATTGATATCTATGGAACAAAAAAGGTTCAAACGGAACTTCTTGAAGAACCTTAAGAATCAGGTTTAAGCTCCATGGCGGAGCAACAGTTTTAAACACAGGCTTGGATCTAACCAAAGCCTGACCAAATGCCTGAACGTCTAGAATACCTGCCAGACGCTTGTGCAAAAAAATAGACAGAGTAAAAATCTGTCCCCTTTTAAGGAATTAGCTGACAACCCTTTTCTCAAAAACATCTTTGAGAAAAGATAATATCCTGGGAATCCAGACTTTACTCCATGAGTAACCCTTGGATTCATAACAATCAGATATTTACACCATATCTATGTTCAATTTTCCTAGACAGGCTTTCATGTCTGTATTAAGGTATCAATGACTGACTCTGAGAAGCCATGCTTTGATAACATCAAGCGTTCAGTCTCCAGGCAGTCCATCTCAGATTGATTCTATTTAGATGGTTGAAAGGACCCCGAGGTAGAGGGACCTGTCTCTGAAGCAGAGAGCGTGATGGAAAGGATGACATGTCCACCAGATCTGCATACCAGGTCCTGCGTGGCTACGCAGGCGCTGTCAAAAACACCAAAGCCCTCTCCTGCTTGGTCTTGACCTCCGGAGGAAATCCCACTCCCCCGGAAGAAAAGTCTGACGACTTAGAAAATCCACCTCCCAGTTCTCAACACCTGGGATATGGATAGCTGATAGACAATAGTGAGTCTCTGTCCAGTGAATTATTGTAAGACTTCTAACATCGCTAGGGAACTTCTGTTCCCCCTTGATGGCTGATGTAAGCCACAGTCGTGTATATTGTCCGACTGAGTATGATGTACCTCAGAGTTGCTAACTGAGGCCAAGTCTGAAGAGCATGGAATATCACTCCCAGTTCCAGAATATTTATTAGAAGGAGGGTCTCCTCCTAAGTCCACTATCCCTGAGCCTTCAGGGAGTTCCAGACTGCATCCCAACCTAAAAGGCTGGCATCTATTGTAACAATTGTCCCATCTGACCTGCGGAAGGTCATACCCTTGGACAGATGGACCCGACATAGTCACCAGAGAAGAGAATCTCTGGTCTCTTGGTCCAGGTTTAACAGGGGGACAAATCTGTGTAATCCCCGTTCCTCTGACTGAGCATGCATAGTTGCAGCGGTCTGAAATGTAGACGTGCAAACGGTACTATGTCCCTTGCCGCTACCATTAAGCCGATTTCATTCATGTACTGAGCCACCGAAGGGCGCGGATGGGATGAAAAAAAACACGGCAGAAATTTAGAAACTTTGACAACCTGGACTCCGTCAGGTAAATTTTCATTTCTACAGAATCTATCAGAGTCCCTAGGAGGGAAACCCTTGAGATTGGGGATAGAGAACTCTTTCCTTGTTCACTTTCCACCCATGTGATCTCAGAAATGCCAGTACTACACGTCCGTATGAGACTGGGCAATTTGGATGTTTGACGCCTGTATCAGGATGTCGTCTAAATAAGGGGCCACTTCTATGCCCCGCGGTCTAAGGACCGCCAAAGCGACCCCAGAACCTCCATAAAGATTCTTGGGGCTGTAGATATCCCAAAGGAAAGAGCTACAAACTGGTAATGCCTGTCTAGAAAGGCAAACCTGAAAAACGATGGTGATCTTTATGCATCACAATGTGAGGATAAGCATCCTTCAAATCCATTGTAGTCCTCTATTGACTCTCCTGGATCATAGTTAAGATGGTACGAATAGTTTCCATCTTAAATGACGGAATTCTGAGGAATTTGTTTAAGATCTTTAGATCCAAAATAGGTCTGAAGGTTCCCTCTCCTTGGGAACCACAAACAGATTTGAGTAAAAACTCTGTCCCTGTTCCTCTCTTGGAACTGGATGGATCTCGTACACAATGTAAGAATGCCTCCTCCTTTATCTGGCTTGCAGATAATTGTGAAAGGCGAAATCTCCCCTTTTTTTTGGGGGGAATCTTTGAAATCCAGAAGATATCTCTGGGATATAAATTCCAATGCCTAGGGATCCTGGGCATCTCTTGCCCACGCCTGGGCAAAGAATGAAAGTCTGCCCCCTATAGGATCCGTTACCGGATAGGGGTCCGTTCCTTCATGCTGCCTTAGAGGCAGCAGCAGGCTCCTTGGCCTGCTTATCTTTGTTCCAGGTCCGATTGTCTCCAGACCGCCTTGGACTGAGCAAAAATTCCCTCTTGTTTTGCCTTAGAGGAAGAGGATGCCACACCTGCCCTGAAGTTTTTAAAAGGTACGAAAATTAGACTTTTTTTTTTTTTTTGCCCTTGATTTAGACCTATCCTGAGGAAGGGCATGACCTTTTCCTCCAGTGATATAAGCAATAATCTCCTTCAAACCAGGCCCGAATAGGGTCTGCCCCTTGAAGGGAAGTTAAGTAGCTTATTTATTAAAGTCACGACAGCTGACCATGATATAAGCCATAGCGCTCTGCGCGCCAGTATAGTAAAAAACAGAATTCTTAGCCGTTAGTCTAGTCAAATGAACAAGGCATCAGAAAACAAAGGAATTGGCTAGCATAAGCTTGTCAAATATATTCATCCAATGGAGTCGCTTAACTGTAAAGCCTCATCAAGAGACTCAACCCAGAACGCCGCAGCAGCAGTGACAGAAGCAATGTATGCAAGGGGCTGCAGGATAAAACCCTGTTGAATAAACATTTTTTATCCATTGGATCTAAAAAGCACAACTGTCCTCGTCAGAGGTAGTGGTACGCTTAGCTAGAGTAGAAACTCTTCTCTCCACCTTAGGAACTGTCTGCCAGAAGTCCCGTGTGGTGGTAACTATTAGAAAACATTCTTCTAAAAAATAGGAGGGGAAGAGAACGGCACACCTGGTCTATCCCATTCCTTATTAAAAAAATTTTTTAGTAAACCTCTTTAGGTATTGAAAAAACATCAGTACACACCGGCACTGCATATTATTTATCCAGTCTACACAATTTCTCTGGCCCTGCGATTGTACACATTCATTCAGAGCAGCCAAAGCCTCCCTGAGCAACAAGTGGAGGTTCTCAAGCATAAATTTTAAATGTAGAAATATCAGAATCAGGTTAAATCATCTTCCCTGAGTCAAAAAAAAAAAAAAAATCACCCACAGACTAAGCATATTGTGAGGTAGTATCATACATGGTTCTTAAAGCGTCTGTATGCTCTGTATCTACCCCCAGAGCTAACTGCTTTCCTTTAATTTCAGGTAGTCTGACTAATACTGCTGCCAGAATATTATTCACCACCTTTGCCATGTCTTGTAAAATAAACGCTATGGGCGCCCTTGATGTACTTGGCGCCATTTGAGCGCGAGTCCCTGAAGCAGGAGTCGAAGGGTCTGACACGTGGGGAGAGTTAGTCGGCATAACTTTCCCCTCGACAGAATCCCCTGGTAAAGAAACGCTATGGGTGCCCTTGATGTACTTGGCGCCATTTGAGCGTGAGTCCCTAAAGCGGGAGTCAAAAGGTCTGACACGTGGGGAGAGTTAGTCGGCATAACTACCCCCACGACAGAATCCTCTGGTGATAATGTTTTTAAAGACAAAAAATGATCTTTATTGTTTAACATGAAATCAGTACATCTGGTACACATTCTAAGATGGGGGTTCCACCATGGCTTTAAAACATAATGAACACAGAGCTTCCTCTATGTCAGACATGTTAGAACAGACTAATAATGAGACTAGTAAGCTTGGAAAACACTTTAAATCAAGTTAACAAGCAAATATATAAAACGTTACTGTGCCTTTAAGAGAAACAAATTTTGCCAAAATTTGAAATAACAGTGAAAAAAGGCAGTTAAACTAACAAAATATTTACAGTGTATGTAACAAGTTAGCAGAGCATTGCACCCACTTGCAAATGGATGATTAACCCCTTAATACAAAAAACAGATTAACAAAACGAAAAATATGTTTTAAACAGTCATAACAGCTCCTACTTTTGAAGCCCTTTTGAGCCCTTCAGAGATGTCCTATAGCATGCAGGGGACTGCTGAGGGAAGCTGAATGTCACTGTTTGTAATTTTAACTGCACCAACTGTAACTTTTATACTATAACAGTGGAAAGCCTCAGGAAACTGTTTCTATGCAAAATTTAAGCCAGCCATGTGGAAAAAAAACTTAGGCCCCAATAAGATTTTATCACCAAACATATGTTAAAAAACGATTAAACATGCCAGCAAACGTTTTAAAACACATTTTTACAAGAGTATGTATCTCTATTAATAAGCCTGATACCAGTCGCTATCGCTGCATTTAAGTCTTTACTTACATTACTTCGGCATCAACAGTATTTTCTTAGTCAATTCCATTCCTAGAAAAATATTTTACTGCACATACCTTATCTGCAGGAAAACCTGCACGCCATTCCCCCTCTGAAGTACCTCACTCCTCAGAATGTGTGAGAACAGCAAATGGATCTTAGTTACGTCTGCTAAGATCATAGAAAAACGCAGGCAGATTCTTCTAAATACTGCCTGAGATAAACAGCACACTCCGGTGCCATTTAAAAATAACAAACTTTTGATTGAAGAATAAACTAAGTAGAAAGCACCACAGACTCTCACAACCTCCTATCTATGTTGAGGCTTGCAAGAGAATGACTGAATATGGCAGTTAGGGGAGGAGCTATATAGCAGCTTTGCTGTGGGTGGACTCTTGCAGCTTCCTGTTGGGAAGGAGAATATATTCCATAAGTAATGGATGATCCGTGGACTGGATACACTTAACAAGAGAAATGTATAAAGTAGAAAAAGCTACAAAATTTGCTTTTTAGAAAGCAGAGCAAGCACATACTTTACAAAAAAAACCAAGGTGGTTTATTTCCCTTTCAGAGGGGCAACGATCTATAGGCAAAGTTAGCAAATAAGGGATTCCAAAATTCATCTTTGCTAGTAACATTTGATGAAGTTTAGTAACAGAACAAAAAGCAGTGTTTGCATTCCTCAACCCAATACTTCAATCACTAAATGTGTTATTATAGCAAGAGCTTTCATCAGCACTAATACCAAGAATTTTGAAATTAACTTGAACTACAAACAGAAAGTGAAGACACATGCAGGGATTTATAGACCCAGCATAAAATTTTAATAAGCTCCTCTAAAATGGTATTTAAGATTACATTATATATGCCCTACAAGCTAATATGGGTGTATATATTTCCACTAACTAGAAAACTAGAGCCTTACACACTTTCTACATAACACAAAGTAGTAAAATATGAGGAATGGGTACCAGCATTTAGCACCTGTATTCATTTAATACTAAGGATTTGTCACTTAACCAAATTGAACAGAATTTCAAGATATGCATTTAAAAGAAACTCAGGCACCAATCATTTTCACACAATTATAGAATAAGCCTGTAGTAACTGTACCCTAAAGGCCAGACTTTAAACTCACAACCATCCAGGTTTATGTCAGTCATTAAACCATTTTTAAACTAAAAGGCACATCCAGCATTTGTTCATTTTAGATTAGGTGAAATCACTGCCTGCAACAAATAATTGCAGCTTAAACAATTTGCAGAGGTCGTTCTATGCTGCCACTTACTGAAGTGTAGAGTACTTTTTTATTATGGACACAAACTGTTTCAGTCAGTCATGGTTTTGTGATACACGCAAACTAAACAAAAACACAAAGAAATGTTACGAAAAAGTATTTTAATAGATTTATAATTTAAATAACTTAGATTGGAAAAAAACTAACAAAAGCTGGCCTTAAAAAAAAGTGGGGAAAAGGACATGGATTTTATTGACTTCCCCAAAATTCCTCTTCAATGACTCCCACCCAGTCTAAAAGTTCACAAAAATTCCATTCATGATCTGAATTTAACCCCTTGGCTGCAAGACAGGACTGCTACCTGATGTGTCATGGGTCTCTCCGGCAGCCAGGGGGTTAAAAAGCATTCCTGGACCCTCTGATGTCTTTCTTAAAGCCTCCTCAAGGCTCTCTTTTTATCTGTCTTCTTTTTTGCAGCTAGCTTCTTTTCTCTATCTCCAGCATGTTTCTTGGCCATTGGTCCGTCCCCATTGGCCACTGCAGCAGATGCAGAGGAGCAGGGGTCTGTGGGATCCTTGCCCCTATAGGTGGAAGCCTGGGCATGGATTTCAGTCATGAGTCTTGCACGGGAAGCATACTCTTCATAGTTCTCCAACAAGAGGCGCCCAGCCTCTTCATTCAGTGCTGACTCTGGGTTCGGGTGAATCAACAAACACTTTATTGTCTTAAGAGAAAAAACAATAGTTATGTTAGTGATAAGTTTCTTTTATATATGACAACCCCCAGGTTTAGTGTCACAAGCCCCAAAGCACAAAAGGCAACTACATCTGCAAGCTTTCCCAAGGAGAACAGGGCTAGAAACGGACTGCTACACCAAATTACTGCCCTATCTGGCAGTATAATATTAATTGAACAGACACTGCACTCAGCCATATTTAAAGGGACCCGAAGGAATAATAAAATGGTAATTATACATAAGAGCAATAGTGCTCTAATGTGCTAGAGCATTTTCTTATTACACTATAACAAACAGAACCCCACAAAAGCTATTACAATTAAAACTAGCAACAAATAAGCAATGCACTACAGACCCTGAACTAATAGTAGCCAACGAGTACCAACTATGCACATATACTGTCTTTTATTAGCTAAGCTCTGGGCCAGTAGTGCATTTGCTTGAGGAATATATAGCTTTGCTCCAACAATAGTTATATGTTCTAGCACATTACAGCAATATTGCTTCTTTGTGACCCAAAGGTATACTAGCCAGTTAGAATATTAAGTATGCAAGATACAAGTTCTGCTAGTTCCAATGTAAATAGATTTAACCCTATGACAAAAATATGCTTAATCACCATTTTCACATGAATGATTTTTGTTTTTGGCTTATATCCCTTTAATGCATTGCTTCATACCGCATTTCAAGTTCCAGAAAACAGACTTAAGCCTAACAAAACAAAAGAAAAGCATTTTAAAAAGACCTGTTTTTATATAGAGAGCATTTAAGAAAATCACTTGTCATGTTGGGGGGGGGGGGGGGGGGGGGGGAGTCTCAATATTGATCCAGGAACAAAATATTTGAAAAAATGAAAAAGTATAATTAAATGAATGTCTTACCAATAAAACATGTCTAATTCCTAGCTCAGCTTTCCAATCTTTCTTCAATACGTTGACACAGATTTCTCCATTGTTGCTAACATTCGGGTGAAATATCTTGGTGAGGAAATATCCTTTAGGTGGTGCGGCAGGAAAATCTTTTCCTAAGATTAACTTCATTCTGAAAATCCCTCCAGCATACGGGGTGCCCTCTGTCAATGTGTTTTAAAACAAGAGGAAAGGTAAGGGTCTTAAAATGATAGGTCTGAAAAAGTCATGAACCCCAAAATGTTTCTTCTTACACAGATTAAAGAGAAAGAAAAAAAAAAGTTCAAATTAACTTTCAGGAGTGTGCATTTCGGAAGCAATATATGGAAGTTTAAACAAGACTTAAAGTGATGGTAAATCAGAGTGTTTAAAAAAAACACTAGGATTTACCATCACTATAAATAAACTGTAGTTTGTTATCACTTATTAAAAAAGGGTGCTAAACTCACAATCTGTGCCGCATATAATGAACCAAAAATAAGTTGGCTCCTAAGCGTTACATTCTTGCTTTTTAAATAAAGAAAGCAAGAGAACGAAGAAAAAAATAGGAGTGAATTAGAAAGTTGCTTAAAATTGCATGCTCTATCTGAATCATGAAAGGAAAAAAAATTGGGTTTAGAATCCCATTAAAGGGATAGAAAAGTCAAAATTAAACTAGCATGATTCAGATATAGCATGTCATTTTAAAACACTTAAAGGACCAGTAAACACAGTAGATATGCATAATCAACAAATGCAAGATAACAAGACAATACAATAGCATTTACTCTGAATTTTAAATTTTCTAACAAAATTCAAAGTTATGTATATTTCCACTCCCCCTGTACCATGTGATAGCAATCAGCCAATCATAAATGCATATACGTAGTCTGAATTCTTGCACATGGTGACTCAAAGTGTAAATATAAAAGACTGCACATTTTTTAATGGAAGTAAATTGGAAAGTTGTTTAAAATTACATGCTGTATCTGAATCATGCAAATTGAATTTGACCTGAGTGTCCCTTTAAACAAATGCCTAATACAATAGCACTTAGGAAAAAAATCTACTCATTTGAAGGTTAGGCTGACAGATTTTAAAGATATGTCTATTTCCACTCCCCCTGTATCATGTGAAAGCCATTAGCCAATTACAAATGAACATAGCTATATTCTGTGAATTCTCTAATATGCTCAGTAGGAGATGGTGACTCAAAAAGTGTAAATATAAAGAGAGACTGTGCACATTGTTAATGGCAGTAAATTGGAAAGTTGTTTAAAATTGCTGCTCTACCTGAATAAAAGATTAATTTTGACTTTAGTGTCCCTTTAAAGGGGAGAGTTTACAGTACACTATATCCTTTTAAAAATGCATGCTCTAAAGAATTACAACATGTATTTTTTTACTGTTCTTTACTGTTTTTACTGTTAAAAGGGACATGAAACACTAAATAAATCATTGCTTGAATGGTGTATTTGGGAGAGATTAGCCGGAGAATAATTTGTACATGTATTTTTAAAAATGATACTATTAAAAAAAAAAAAAACAGAATTTATGCTTACCTGATAAATTACTTTCTCTTGTGGTGTATCCAGTCCACGGATTCATCCTTTACTTGTGGGATATTCTCCTTCCTAACAGGAAGTGGCAAAGAGAGCACACAGCAGAGCTGTCCATATAGTTCCCCCTCTAGCTCCACCCCCCAGTCATTCGACCGAAGGTTAGGAAGAAAAAGGAGAAACCATAGGGTGCAGTGGTGACTAGTTTAAACCAAAAATCTACCTGACTAATAGCCAGGGCGGGCCGTGGACTGGATACACCACAAGAGAAAGTAATTTATCAGGTAAGCATAAATTCTGTTTTCTCTTGTAAGGTGTATCCAGTCCACGGATTCATCCTTTACTTGTGGGATACCAATACCAAAGCTTTAGGACACGGATGAAGGGAGGGAACAAGACAGGTACCTAAAACGGAAGGTACCACTGCTTGTAAAACCTCTCCCCCAAAAATAGCCTCCGAAGAAGCAAAAGTATCGAATTTGGAAAATTTGGATAAAGTATACAGCGAAGACCAAGTCGCTGCCTTACAAATCTGTTCAACAGAAGCCTCATTTTTAAAAGCCCATGTGGAAGCCACTGCTCTGGTAGAATGAGCACTAATTGTTTCAGGAGGCTGCTGGCCAGCAGTCTCATAGGCCAAACGGATGATGCTTTTCAGCCAAAAGGAAAGAGAGGTAGCGGTCGCCTTCTGACCTCTCCTCTTACCAGAATAGATAACAAACAATGAAGTTGTTTGTCTGAAATCCTTAGTTGCTTGTAAATAGAACTTTAAAGCACGAACCACATCAAGATTGTGTAACAGACATTCCTTCTTCGAAGGATTAGGACACAGAGAAGGAACAACAATTTCCTGGTTAATATTCTTATTAGACACAACCTTAGGAAGAAAACCGGGTTTGGTACGCAAAACTACCTTATCTGTATGGAAAACCAAGTAAGGTGAGACACTGTAAAGCAGATAACTCTGAAACTCTTCGAGCAGAAGAGATAGCTACCAAAAACAAAACTTTCCAAGATAAAAGCTTAATATCTATGGAATGTAAAGGTTCAAACGGAACCCCTTGCAGAACTGAAAGAACTAAATTCAGACTCCATGGCGGAGCCACAGGTCTATAAACAGGCTTGATTCTGACTAAAGCCTGACTAAACGCTTGAACGTCTGGTACCTCCACCAGACGTTTGTGTAAAAGAATAGACAAAGCAGATATCTGTCCTTTTAAGGAACTAGCTGACAAACCTTTCTCCAATCCATCTTGGAGAAAAGACAATATCCTGGGAATCCTAATCTTACTCCATGAGTAACCCTTGGATTCGCACCAACAAAGATATTTTCGCCAAATCTTATGGTAGATTTTCCTGGTGACAGGCTTTCTAGCCTGAATCAGGGTATCGATAACCGACTCAGAGAAACCACGCTTTGATAGAATTAGGCGTTCAATCTCCAAGCAGTCAGACGCAGAGAAATTAGATTTGGATGTTTGAAAGGACCTTGTAGTAGAAGGTCCTGCCTCATTGGCAGAGTCCATGGTGGGACGGATGACATGTTTATCGGAAGAAGAGCTTCTTCCCAAGACCATAATCCCTGAGCTTTCAGGGAGTCCCAGACTGCACCCCAGCCCAACAGACTGGAGTCGGTCGTTACAATGATCCACTCTGGTCTGCGGAAACACATTCCCTGCGACAGGTGATCCTGACACAACCACCAGAGAAGAGAATCTCTGGTCCCTTGGTCCAACTGTATTTGAGGAGACAAATCTGCATAATCCCAATTCCACTGTTTGAGCATGCATAGTTGCAGTGGTCTGAGGTGTATCCGAGCAAAGGGGACTATGTCCATTGCCGCTACCATTAGTCCGAGGAATGGAATGAAGAGCTCGGCAAGTGGTTAAGAGTTAACTTTCTGACCTCCGTCAGAAATATTTTCATTTCTACCGAATCTAATAGAGTTCCTAGGAAAGAAACTCTTGTGATGGGGGGGGGGGGGGAGAACTCTTTTTGATGATCACCTTCCACCCGTGAGACCTCCGAAAGGCCAATACAATTTCCGTGTGAGACTTGGCTCTTTGAAAGTCGACGCCTGAATTAAGATATCGTCTAGATAAGGCGCCACTGCTATGCCCCGCGGTCTTAGAACCGCCAGGAGGGACCTTAGCACCTTTGTGAAAATTCTGGGAGCAGTGGCCAACACGAAAGGAAGAGCCATAAACCGATAATGCTTGTCCAGAAAGGCGAACCTGAGAAACTGGTGATGATCTTTGTGGATAGGAATGTGCAGATACGCATCCTTTAGATCCACGGTAGTCATATATTGACCCTCCTGGATCATCGGCAAGATTGTCCGAATGGTCTCCATCTTGAATGATGGGACTCTGAGGAATTTTAGAATTTTGAGATCCAGGATTGGTCTAAAAGTTCCTTCTTTTTTGGGAACCACAAAGAGGTTTGAGTAAAAACCCAGCCCTTGTTCCACAATTGGAACTGGGTGGATCACTCCCATTGTATCTAGGTCTTCTACACAGCGTAAGAATGCCTCTCTTTGTCTGGTCTGAAGACAGACGAGAAATGTGGAACCTTCCCCTTGGAGGGGAGTCCTTGAATTCTAGAAGATATCCCTGGGATACAATCTCTAAGGCCCAAGGATCGTGTATGTCTCTTGCCCAAGCCTGAGCGAAGAGAGAGTCTGCCCCTACTAGATCCGGTCCCGGATCGGGGGCTACCCCTTCATGCTGTCTTGGAGGCAGCTGCAGGCTTCTTGGCCTGTTTACCCTTGTTCCAGCCCTGGTAAGGTTTCCAGGCTGCCCTGGGTTGTGAAGTGTTACCATCTTGCTTTGCAGCAGGGGAGGATGAAGCGAGACCGCTCCTGAAATTCCGAAAGGAACGAAAATTATTTTCTTTGTTCTTTGTCTTAAAGGACTTGTCCTGAGGGAGAGCATGGCCTTTTCCCCAGTGATTTCTGAGATAATCTCTTTCAATTCAGGCCCGAAGAGGGTCTTTCCTTTGAATGGGATGTTCAATAGTTTGGATTTTGACGACACATCGGCCGACCAGGACTTTACCCATAGCACCCTGCGCGCCAAAATGTCGAAACCTGAATTCTTTGCCGCTAACTTAGCTAGTTGGAAAGCGGCATCTGTGATAAAAGAATTAGCCAGCTTAAGAGCCTTAATTCTATCCATAATGTCCTCATATGAGGTCTCCGTCTGGAGCGCATCTTCCAGCGCCTCGAACCAGAAAGCAGCTGCAGTAGTTACAGGAACAATGCACGCAATAGGTTGGAGAAGAAAACCTAGTTGAACAAAAATTTTCTTAAGTAAACCCTCCATAGGGTCTTTAAAAGCACAACTGTCCTCAATTGGTATGGTTGTGCGTTTAGCAAGAAAAGAAACAGCCTCCTCCACCTTAGGGACCATCTGCCACGAGTTCCGCATGGGGTCAGATATGGGGAACATTTTCTTAAAAAAAGGAGGGGGAACAAACTGAGTACCTGGTCTATCCCACTCCCTAGTTACTATATCCGCAATCCTCTTAAGGACTGGGAACACATCAGTGTAAACAGGAACTTCTAGGTACTTGTCCATTTTACACAATTTCTCTGGAACCACCAAAGGGTCGCAGTCATCCAGAGTAACTAATACCATCCTGAGCAATATGCGGAGGTATTCTAGTTTAAACTTAAAATCCAATGTATCTGAGTGTCTGAGGAGCAACCTTTCCCGAATCGGAAATTTTTCCCTCAGACAGCACCTCCCTCGCCCCCATTTCAGAGCGTTGTGAGTGTATATCGGATACAGCTACCAAAGCGTCAGAATGCTCAGAATCTGTTCTTAAAACAGAGCTATCACACTTTGCAGGTAACACAGGCAGTTTAGATAAAAACACTGAGAGGGTATTATTCGTAACTGCTGCCAAGTCTTGCAAGGTAAAAGTTAGACGCACTAGAGGTGCTAGGCGTCGCTTGAGCGGGCGTAAATGGTTGTGACACTTGGGGAGAGGTTAACTGACTAACCTCATTACCTTCTGTCTGAGAATCATCTTTGGCCACATTTTTAAGTGCAACAATATGTTCTTTAAAGTGTATAGACATATCAGTACAAGTGGGACACATTCTGAGAGGGGGTTCCACCATGGCATCTAAACACATTGAACAAGGATTTTCCTTGGTGTCAGACATGTTTAACAGACTAGTAGTAAGACAAACAGGCTTAGAAATCACTTTAATCAAGTAAAAACACACTTTGCAAAAAACGTTACTGTGCCTTTAAGAGATAAAAAAGGCACACAATTTTACCAAAACAGTGAAAAATGTAGCAAACTTTTCGAAATTTTCACAGTATGTACCTAAAGCATTGGTAAGATTGCACAACTAGCAACCAAAACGATTAACCCCTTAATGCCCAAACCGGATCAATAGTAAGCTAACAACCGGTTAAAACAACTTCAGCACCTTGCCACAGCTCTGCTGTGGCCCTACCTGCCCTTAGGAACCAGATTTGTGGGGAAAAAGCTTCTTATAGGCCCTCAAACTGCCGCAGGACCCTCCATGTGGAACAGCCTGAAGATCTAGTCAATATAACTGCGCATCTGAAATGCGAAATTAGGCCCCTCCCACCTTACTCCGGTGCTGTGAGGCCTAAAGAAACACTCCTAAGTGTTTAAATAATAGCCATGTGGGTAACAACCCCTGAAAGAAACCCAAAGGAACCTTCAAAGTGTCTCAAAAAAACGATATTTATCAGTAAAAACCGTTTGCCATTAAATAGTGTCAACCAGCATAAATTAGCCCTTGTATGTAAGCTTGCAATTCCATACTTAGTCTCTGAATAAAGCTTACCCTTCCCTCATGGGGATCTTATCAGTCTTTTCTAGCATTATCACAGTCTTGTCTAGAAATAAATGACTGAACATACCTTATTGCAGCCTAACCTGCAAACCGTTCCCCCCAACTGAAGTTTTCTTGTACTCCTCAGTCCTTTGTGGGAACAGCAGTGGATTTTAGTTACAACATGCTAAAATCATCTTCCTCCCTGCAGAAATCTTCATCTCCTTTCTGCTACAGAGTAAATAGTACACACCGGTACCATTTAAAATAAACTTTTGCTTGTAGAAAACAAAAAACTACAATTTTAACACCACATTCACTTTACCCTTCCGAAAGGGACCCTATTGCTTAGAGCTGGCAAAGAGAATGACTGGGGGTGGAGCTATATGGACAGCTCTGCTGTGTGCCCTCTTTGCCACTTCCTGTTAGGAAGGAGAATATCCCACAAGTAAAGGATGAATCCGTGGACTGGATACACCTTACAAGAGTATATATATATATATATATATATATATATATATATATATATAATATATATATATATATATATATATATATATATATATATATATATATATATATATATATATATATATATATATATATATATATATATATAGATAGATAGAGAGCACTCTCACTTTCCAAACTTGATGCCAGGGTGCCAGCAGATAAATATACACGGTAAAGGAAGGCACTCACTGGTCTTTTTTCTTCAAAATAACTTTAATAATCGTGACGTTTCGGGGACACACTCCCCTTCCTCAGACAAAAACAAACTAAAAGTGACTAGACTTATAAAGCCAAACTAACCCCTCCCAGTGAAAATTGCGCAAAAATAGTTGCCATGGTGATCCTCAAAAACATACTAGTCATGTGATGAGTGTTACTCATGTGAATTGATTGTTGCTATTCAACAAAATATACATTATTCACACACAAATATATTGTACAACATATGGAGATATTCAAAAGATTACATCAAAGTATATGGGAACAAGCTTGTATAAGAGCAGCCTGTTTCTATAACCACATAGAGTGAGCAAGCACACAGGTGTAATAAACATATATTATTATATTAAAATAAAATATACTTTCTCCTGCACTCCAAGTGAGTGAAATGGATAAATTCCTGTGTGTCCCCTAACACATATTGTGTCCGTGAACAGGTGTAATAGTGTCTATAGTAAAGTGTATGTGAACTAAATATGTACATATTGACAGCCTTAATCTCCTTTAAGAACAGGAAGTTTTTAGCAGTGACCGAAGACCACAAAGAAAAAAGTGTATATAAGTGGATGACAAGTGTGGACGGCGAATATAGGGGTTATCGCCCAAGGAGACAGAGGAGATTCAGACAATACACTAGAAGAAATCTCCAAACCGTGGACACTAGTTCTGGTACGGACTCTGATACCCCACAGCCCCCACAGGGGCACACGCCAACATACAGAGAGAATACAAGGCCGTTCAGAGGCAATCGACAACAGCAGCCTTTTTTAGGGGTGACCACTCGGTCTGCCATCAGGGGAAGAGGAGGCCACATCCAAGAAGAGGTGGTCAGAGGCAGACCACCATTCCCCTACCAACGTCCACCGAGACATTAACAGACAACAATTTAATCATTAATATCAGTGATCGGACCTTGACTGAACCAGAAATTCAGCTATTGAACAAAGGACTTAACTTTGTACCCACTAAAATCAGTGATCCATTTGATTTGTGGATTGACCAGCAAAAATTCCAGCGGTCACTACGACTTAAAGAATACTTTAATACCGGTCCAAATTCAGAAATGGATATTTCCTTCCGCAAAGCTAGCAAGTTTGATCCGACTAGTTATAATCCTAGTATAAAAATATACTCCCGGTTGGTGAATACTGATATTGCAGAGATACCAAAAACAAGATTTCGGAACAGGTGCGACAGTGATCATGAATTATTCATACTACCAATCAGAAATCAAAGGGCAACTGAGTGACACGATGACATACAAACAATTACACAGAAATCCAACTAAAGAGTTCCAGAAAGAAATTGAGACCCTGGTCAAAGGAGGAGTCATGCAGGGCTACATCAATGAGAAAATTGGGGGATTCTTAATTACTGAATTCCCAATTTGTCCCATATTATATACCTTGCCCAAGGTGCATAAAAACCTATCACAGCCACCAGGGAGACCAATTGTCTCGGCCCGGGGTTCCATAACATCACCATTATCCCAATTGGTTGATTTCTTTTTACAACCATTGGTTAAAAATATGAGATCGTATGTTAGGGACTCCATGGATCTCATTGGTAAATTAAAAGGCTTTAAGATGGAAGAGGAATGGATCTTGGTAACAGCTGATGTGAACAGCCTCTATACGGTTATACCCCAACAAGAAGGAATTAAAATGGTAGCAAAAACTCTGAGCAGATATCCGTATGTGGGGCCACCAGCACACTTCCTATTACAAATCCTGGAGCTAAGCCTGAGACTGAATTATTTCAGATTTGAAAATTCGTACTATTGTCAAATAAAGGGAACCGCCATGGGTTCGAATGTTGCCCCTTCATTTGCTAACCTTTATATGGAAAACTATGAGGAAGAGATCATGAAGGTGTTCCAGAAGAAAGAGGTCATCATGTACCAGCGCTATATAGATGACTTGTTCATTGTTGGGGGGGTACAAAGGAATCCCTACAAGAGTGGTTCAACCACTTAAATGGATTGAACCACCCCATTCAGTTCAAGATGAGCTGCAGCGAAGAGAAGGTGGAGTTCCTGGATCTATGTATCTTTAGGGATGGCATGTCTGTGGGAACGACACTATACCAAAAGCCCACAGACAGGAATTCATTATTACATGCACATAGCTGCCATCCTACATCACTACTAAAGGCTATACCACGGGGCCAGATGACAAGAGTAAATAGAAATAACAGTAATGTTGATGTCATGAAAACACAGCTACAAGAAATGGCAAAGAAGTTTTTGGCTAGGGGCTACAAATGGGACTACCTCCTGGCATGTATGAAGGAACAGGATGATCCCAAGGAGGGGCAAACAAGGGAGGATACACAAAGGATGACATTTGTAACCAGATACTGCCCAGATGTAAAGAACATAGGTCAGTGTCTAAGGTCCCACTGGCATATCATCAAGGATGATACAGGTCTTCCATTTGGCGAATGGGGAAGTCCAAGAGTGGGATTCAAGAGAAACCGCAATTTGAGGGACCAATTGGTATTAACAGACCCCAAACATTGCTATGATAGGAAAACCTGGCTATCCTCTAACAAGAAAGGATGCTATCGTTGCAGTGGGTGCACTACCTGTCATGCGATGATTCCGGGGGCGACCTTCCGTCATCCGTACACTAATGTAATCTTCAAGATACAACATTACTTGACCTGTACCACAACGTATGTGGTTTACTTAATTAACTGCCCCTGCGGTTAATTCTATGTAGGGAAAACAGTGGATGACATCCATACCCGCATGGCGAACCATCGGTCGGCTATCAGAACAGCCATCAAAAATCACGGAAGTGAACAACCGGTGGCACACCACTTTGCTATCAGTGGACACAGTGTACAGGATCTAAGATTTAAGCTCATAGACCATGTCCCCATGCCCTCTAGGGGTGGGGACCGGGACAACAAATTACTACAAATCGAATCTAAGTGGACCTTCCGGCTCAATACCATACACCCAAAGGGACTGAATGTGAACCTGGACTGGCACTGTTTCCTTTGAACTATTGGAGACCCCTTTGGAATGGCAGTGGTTGTCTATGGAGAAGAAAGAGTAGAAGACAGACTGTATGACTTTATCTGTTGAGCTCCACCTATGAGAGTTGACGATCCATTCATCTCCACTCCTCACCTCTCTATCTTGTTCCTTTTATCTTTTTATCTTTGTGTCTTGGTGTTTTCTCACTATGGGGTTTTATTTTCTTCTTCTCTCTTGTTCTTTATTTAGACTATTTATTTTTGGGGTTTCCATGTCTATATCTTCATGGGGTGGTCTGGGGTCTCTATGCATTCTTTTGTTTCCTCACCTTCTTTATTTCACTTAATTTTTCCTTCCAATTTTCTCTTCTATATCCTTTATGTTTATTTTTACATTTATTTTTTATTCTTTATTTTTATATATATTTTTTTATATATATTTTTTATTTTTATTTTTATATTTATTTTTATTATTTTCATTTTTTATTTATTTTTTATTATTTTCATTTTTTATTATTTTCATTTTTATTATTATTATCTTCATTTTATTTTTATTTTTTAATTATTTTTTATTTTTTTATTTTTTATGTTTATCCTTAATCTTATGTATTTTTTGTATATATTTTATTTCATTTTACTCATGTTATTTTCATGTTATTTTCATTTTATTCAGTTATATAGCTCTGGTTTATCGTGTATCACTTGTAACATTGAAGTTTGGCCCAATTTGATTGATCAGACATGACGATTTGTAGTATAGAGGCTCCTAAGCAGTGCTGTGAAATTTACTCTATAGATTATAGATATATAGATTAGAGTATATACATATAACCGCACATATAGAATTGGCAGCTTTGAGTCTTTTAGACTTAGCATTGAAATTAACTTGCATTTCGGACAGCGCTGGGCTGTATACTAAGTATACAATACCACGAAGGGCATTCCCTCTAATGGGTCCTTTCTATCAGTGTGCACCGCTACCATGACTACCGGATGCATAACACATGGCGCAGCGACATGACGTCGGCATACTGAGCCGCCTGTGAGCGCCTCTGATACTCATAGAGTGGCCATGCTGTCATCCCAGATATGGTGTGTTTGCGTTTGGGGTACGGATACACAAGAAGTAACAGGTAGGCTCCCTCTGAGTTAACAAGTAGAAAGGGCTACGTTATAATGTATATAATGTATATAACACATAATAAATAAACATATGAGCCTTTTGCTGGATTTATAGCCGCATTGCCGTATCCGGTCTGTGTGATACAAGACAGGATAAATAATCTGTTGCAACACGCTAATACAGTATTGTTGAAGGGACTAGTACTTTTTCCTATAACTCTGCTTATAGTATCCCCTCAAATTATCGTTTAGAGATTCTCTGATTAGGTTGTGTAAAT